>NC_056733.1:259273011-259500511 GCF_019279795.1 Protopterus annectens
GAGGTACCAGAATTAAAGAACTTTCAAACTCATTGTGGATGTGTTCCTGTTTTCGTAGAATTTGAGTTAATAATAGCTCCCAACTTGCAATCGTCTGCAAATTTTGTCAGCCAGAGTCCCTTCATGTTGGCCTGGATGTCAGAGAAGTAGATAACAAACAGGAGAGGACCCAGGACTGAACCCTGTGGGACTCCACTCGTGACTGGTCGGCAGTCTGACTTGGAGTCCGCTACTTTCACACTGTGGGTTCTGTCTGTGAGCCAGTTTGCAACCCACCTACTGATATAGGGGTTGATGCTTAGCTTAGTGAGTTTTTCTATGATTCCTGAGTGGGGAATGATATCTAAGGCCTTGGCCAGATCAAGGTAGGCTGTATGAACCACCTTGCCTTCATCCACAGCTCTGGTGACTGACTCAGAGAAGTTGACCAAGTTGAGCAGGCATGATTTACCCTTCACAAAACCAAACTGTGCAGGATCCAGAGTTTGGAGATTTCCTATATCCTTGTTTATTAGGTCCATGATGATGCATTCTATAGCTTTGCATATCAGACTCATCAGGCTAATGGGGTGATAGTTCCCAGGGTCTGTAGTCGCTCTTCCTTTGTGGAGACAGAGGACTATAGCAATACGTGATAGTGCCTACGCTCTGTAGCCGCTCTTCCTTTGTGGAGTGGAAGGACTGTAGCAGTACACCACCATTCAGTAGGGACAAAGCTTGAGGTGAGGCTGTGATTGAATAGGGCAGACTATATATATATATATATATATATATATATAAAACACACACACACCTTTACTAACAAAACTATTTTAGTCTGAAGAATTTCAATTCTATTATCTTCTCCACTAGACACCAAATGTGGCTCTAATGGGCACCACTGCCTCCAGATGTGGCGTTGGACTAGCATTGGTGGCATTTGAATCATACCATTGCCAACCAAAAGTGGTGCCTGAGCTGTAACCACTGCCTACAAAGGGTGAAGTAATAGCAAGAAAGTGCACACAGGTCTGTTTGAAAACTAGTTTACAAAGTACGAGCTGGCACCCATAGCATAAATGGAATAGGTACTGTTTTACTGGATAATTCTTTCCAACCTCCACATCCAGAATGGACTGCACGCAGGCTGTTCTGTGAACCAGTGACTTCCATTTCCCCTTTATCTATGGGAACTGCCTTTCACACAAAGTTTTTAACAGCTTATTTTTAAATTTCTAAGCAAAAAAAAACACACACACAGTTTCCATGGAAGGCTAGCAGAATTCTCCAATTCCTCACAGTTTTCTTCCTGGCCTGGTAGTAATGCCACCATAATAGAAAAAGCTGGATACTTCCAGTTACCAGTTGCTCTGAAGTAAAGCCAAATATGAAATACACCAATCTCATGAGAATGTGTGTGCTATGCAGTGTGCTAATCAACAGTGTAAATAATGGTTATCCTATTCTCTGATGAATAACACTGCATACATGCATAATTATTTATCTGATGTTGTCCGTCTTCGTTCATTCTTGAGAAATGGGACTCAGTTCTGATCCTCGGAACCATCTTGGCCATTATACAGCTCACTCTAGCCAAAAAACTCTTGAGCTTAGACTCTACCCACAATGCCCCTCTCTCAAGATGGGTCAGCCATTGTTCTCATCTAAGTCCTTAAAATTTTCTATATTTAAGCTAATTCCTTGTATTTTTGCTATAAATATATGTATACATAAATATATATATATATATATATATATATATATATATATATATATATATATATATATATATATATATAAAATGCCTTTAATTATTTCAGCTGTGTGTTTGAATACTCTACCCTATACCTTTGGTAATCTCTGTTACCATTGTTGTAACTCCCTCCCCACCTTTCTTACGTTTTGTGGTAATTCTTAGTACCATCATTGGTGCTTCTTTTCTTTCTTTTCCCTTATACCTTTTTGGTATTTCTCCATTACCATCATTGGTAGACCTTCCATCTGTCCTTTGTGTGTGTGTGTGTGTGTGTGTGTGTGTGTGTGTGTGTGTGTGTGTGTGGTGCTTGTTACTTTTAAATGCTATTTCTTAAAATGGCAGAGAAACATAAAGCCACTTTTGGGTTTAAACAGTGTCAAGACTGTGGAAGAAAGATGCCCAATTCTGATGGGCATCTTTCATGTGTTTATTGTCTAGGAGCTCTATATCTCAACCAAAATTGCGACATCTGCCAGACCCTTAGTAACTGGGCCTTGATTGAGCATCAAAATAAGCTCATTTTAAAGGGCATGTTGAAAACTGCTTTTAGTGAAGCTTTGTCCGAGTCTGATTCCCCTCCAAAATCAGACCATGCAGTACCTGTGTTCCCCATGGCAGCAGTGTCCCAAAACCATAAGGCTCCAATTCCATCTACCTCCAAGGAACCAAAAGCAATGGTACTAAAGCTATAAATTCAAGAATCCTCACTAACTACTAGCACTAACTACTGATATTACAGTGCCTTCAGCACCAGCACCAGCATCAGCACCATCATTTTTGGTTTCCAAATCGGTGCCGACTTCTCCAAAGGTGCCTCAGCAGGCTTTGCCCTCCCCCTTGGTTCCAAAACCAGATCCAAATCTTCTTCCCAGGACAAGGTATTCACCTCCCATAGACCCCTTTGTGGCCAGCTGCCCAGTCCCTTTCTGGAATGACCACAGTCTCCTTCATGATTATTCATTCAATCCTCCTGGAGTCACTCCAAGGTAGATGTCATGATATTGGGGGAATGGCTGTTGGCAGACAGAGGTATTCCTGCCCCTTCTCAGGCCCCTCTCACTCCTGGAGTTGGGGTATCTTCTCCAAGGACTCCTATACTATATCCTCCTCTGACTTCCACCAGAGTTTGGAGCCCGGCACTTTGATTCCCCTGGTATCAGCTGTTCCGGTGTGATTAGGCATCCCTACCTCAGCACTGGCTGTTGCTCTGACATCTTCGGTTCCCTCCTTGGAACCAATAGATTCTCGGGGCCGAGACTCCACTATTGGTTATGAGGGTCTTGGATTGGCTCCTGTTTTTTATTTGGAGCTGAGCTTGGCTCTCGGGACATTGTCGGTTGCTGGTCCTTCCCCAGCTCTTGCTTTAGAGGGTGGACTCTCGGAGTGGAGGGTGTGACCTCAATTCTAAGGTGATCTTTCTCTGTTCTGGTCTCCCACTCCTCATCGGGGGTCCTGCCTTCCGTGTTCTGGAGAGAGATTTAGCCTCTGCAGGCTCTCACCTGGTCCCTCCTGCATTGGAGTGTCACATTACAATATCTTCTTATCCAGAGCTGACACTAATCTCTGCGACAGGACAGCGAGCACCAAAGCTTCAAGTTACCCCTGTACAGGACTCTTCTTCTTTGGAGTCTTCCTCAGAGATTCCCAATGAGGAACTCACCCTTGTAAGAAGACGTGCAACAGGAAGAACCTAGATTCCTTGGAAGAATCTGTCACCGAGGACATGGATTTCTATGAAGGGGAAGGTTCCCCCCGGTCACCCCGGAAGATGTCTCATTTGGAAACATCCTAGAGATCTTCAAGCAGAGGGGTAACTGGAAGTCCAAACACATGACCTCAGAGAAATCCATGAACTTGCAAGCATTCGGTGCTGGGCCATCTACTTCCTGGGTGACCTCACCCACTGACTATCTTATTAATCTGATCATGCAGCAGGCTTGGAAGACCCCCGACTCCATAGAGCCTATTCCCCGGTGACCATACAAAATTCTCTGTCTGCTGGAGGACCACCAGTATTGGGCCAAGGGTTTAGCAGTAGATGCCATGGTAGTGGCGGCTGCCACCAAGAAGGAACTTGCCGATGAGAGTCCTACTGTACATCCTCCTAACTGGGAGTCTAGGATGATGGACAGATTTGGAAAGTGGGTCTACGCTTCATCGACCTTTGCCCTCAGGTCCTTGAACTTTATGGCACAGTTTACTAGACTCCAAAGAGATCTGAGTCTGTATCGTCTATGCAACTTATTGCTCACACAGCTGAAGGCACGATCAGACCAGCGGGTTCTGGCATTGCTATAAGGTGCCACGCCTGGATACGCTTGTGTGACTTCATGGAGCCCTTCAAGTCTTCCTTCGTCAATGCTCCTTTTGATTGATCATCTTTGTTTGGCTCCAAGGTGAAGGCCACAGTAGTCAGGTGTGAAAAGGATGGAAAGACTCTGTCTGCTGTGGGCATTTGTTTTTCTACTCCTCAGCTATCCCACTCCAGGAATCAGAAGAGTGGAAAGATGTTCAAAAAGTCCCATGGGCCTTTCCAGGATGTGGCAGCTCCCCTCGGGGCAGTGGGGAGAGCTCAGATGGAAGATGCCGACCACGAGGCAGAGGTGGCCCATGAAACCAGGGTTCCAGAGACTCCTTCTCTGGACATCCCTGCCAGTGCTCCTAAAAGGAGGCCTGATTCCTTACCTCTGGAAGCAGTCAGGGGAAGACTCACTGTACTGAACAGCCTGGTGACAAATAACCTCTCATACTTGGGTGCAGAGAATCATTACCAGAGGCTATCATATCCCTTTCACTCTTTTCCCGAGATCAGTGAGAAAAATTCCTGATGTTCCACCCAATCAAAGGGATCAAGCAGCCATAGAGGTTCAAAAGCTTCTAGAAAAAAGAGTCATCCAAGAAGTCCCACCAGACCAGATAGGATCCGGATTTTACTCCAGGTTCGTTTTAGTGCCAAAGAAGACAGGGGACTGGAGGCCGATATTGGACTTAGCCTTCTGAACAAGTTTGTTCAGCAGACAAGATTCTGGATGGTCACAGTTCAGACTATTCTCCCCTTTCTAGGGGAAAATGATTGGATGTTCTCTATAGACCTTCAAGACATGTATTACCACATAAAGATGGACAAATGCTCAAGAAGGTATATCCGCTTTCGGTTAGGGGCCAGTCATTATCAGTTCAATGTGCTGCCCTTTGCCCTCACCACAGCCCCCAGAGTGTTCACCAAATGCATGGCAGCAGTCACAGCTCATGTGAGACTATACAGATTCCAGGTGCTTCCTTATCTAGACAACTAACTCCTAACCTCCCCTACTAGGCATCTACTGCATCAAGCCACAGACTTCATCATACACTTCTCCAACCACTTTTAGGACAAGCCCGGTAACAATTAATTTCAAAGAATTTCATAATAGTGACCTAGAGGGACTGCAAGCAACTATACTAGATAGGATAGAAGTTAATTCATATATGACTGACCAACAAATAAAAAATTTGTTAAGAAAAAAAGAGACTATGTTGATCTTAAAGTTTGACACAATGAGCCCTAGGGGCTTGAACCAAGAATGCACATGGAAAAGATTGCTTTAAAATAATTATGTGAATTGTAATTGAATGATTGTTTTTTTTTATCATGTGATTTAGTAATTTAGGGAGTATATAAGGATGAACTGCATTATGTGTGAGTGTACTCTGTTAAAGGCTTTTTTTTTTAGCCGAGGCGCTAGAGAAATGCTGTGGATTTTATTAAACAAAAAACAGTTTTGAATTACTGGTTTGCTACGTGTGGTATTTGCGTTTTCATCATACACTTGTTCAGTGCCCTGGGCATAACAGTCAACAAAGAAAAGTCACAGCTGTCTACCACTCAGAACCTAGAATTCATAGGAGCCTGCCTCAACACAGTTTTGTGTATAGCTTCTCCACCCTTTCACAAACTCCAAAAGATAAGGTCTCAAGTACAGCTCGTTTTAGTAAAAAAAAACAAAGTGCCCACTCTACTTGTCTTTCAAGCCCTAGGATCTATGGCAGCAGCCATCACCTTGGTTCCCTTGGCAAGATTTCACATGAGGATACTTCAATGGCTTCTGGCCTCCCAATGGTTCATTCTATCTCATCTGATGACTCACCCTATCTTAGTAACAGGATGTCGCAAAAAGGATCTATCCTGGTGAATGCAGGCAGAAGAAATCCTAATGGGCCATCCCTTTTTTCCCCCACAACCCAAGGCCATAGTGACCACGGATGCCTCCCAGATGGAGTGGGGGGTGCAGTATCAGGGAAGAACAGTCCAAGGCACTTGGTCTCTACAAGAGGCCAACTTGCACATCAGTGTCCTGGAAATGAGAGCAGTGCTCCAAGCATTGCAAGCCTTTCAATCTGCTCTTCCTCTGGGAACAGTTGTGATCCAGTCAGACAACATGTCAATGGTATGGTACATCAATAAACAGAGTGGAACTAAATCCTACCCTCTTTTCCGGGAAGCTCTCAGAGTGTGGCAATGGGCAATATCTTTCAACAGCTTTCTCTTGACAACGCATATCCCAGGAAGTTCCAACGTGATAGCGGACAAGCTGCGCAGACACATTTTACTGCTTCACGAGTGGTCTCTCAAGTGGCAAAGAAAAATCTTTAACCGATGGGGCCAGCCTTGCTGTGATCTGTTTGACTCCCCAATGAACAACAAATGCAGCAGCTACTTTGCCCTAATTCTCCCCCAGGGGGAGTCCGCGAGAGATGCTTTCCTTTTTCATTGGCCCTCCGGTCTTCTTTATGCTTTTCCCCTCTTCCTAAAGAAAGCCCAAAGGTTGCGAAGCAAAATGATTCTCATTGTTCCTTTCTGACCCAGGCAAATTTGGTTCCCCTTTCTATGGCTTCACTTGATTCATCATCCGTGGATTCTGGACCCAGTTCCAGACCTGCTGTCTCACGCGCAGGGATTGGAGCATCCGGATCTACTCACTCTCAAGCTCACAGCTTGGTTCTTCCAATTCCATTAATGCCAGGCACAATAATATAACTTCCCCAGTACAAAAGATTCTTCTGGCTTTCCATGGGCCTTCCAGCAGGAAACTATATTCCATTAAATCAATGAGAGTTTCAATGTGGTCCTCTGAAAAGAGTTTAGATCCTTTTTCGGCACCTGTTGAAAAATGTTTGCAATTTTTAGCCACCCTGTTTGACCAATGTGCCTCTGCTTCCAGCATTAGAGAACAATTAGCAGCCATTTCCAATTTTCACAATGGCTACGACGACCATTCTTTAATTTCCCGTTGATTGTGCAAGGCCTTCCTTAAAGGTGCCTTACGTCTAAAACCTCCATTCAAAGATCCCTTAGCTCCATGGGATCTAACTTTGGTTTTGCAATCTTTAATACTACCACTCTTTGAACCAGCAGCTATTTGCCATCTTAAATTCCTTTCCTGGAAACCTCTTTTTCTAGTAGCCATCACGTCCACCAGACGAGTCTCTGAGGTCCAGGCATTATGTGCGAAACCCCTGTATATCATTTTACATAAAGACAGGGTTCCGTTGAGAACTAACCCTTCCTTTCTTCCTAAGGTAGTCTCTGAATCTAATATTAATCAAACTATTGAGTTACCAGTTTTCTTCCCCAAGTTTTCCAACAAAGGTGAATATTGCTTATACTTACTGGACGTACATAGGCAACTACATTTTTACATTAACAGGACTAAAAAGTCCAGGAAATCAGATCAGTTGTTTATTTCTTTTTCTGGCCCAGTGGTGGAAAAAGCTGTATCAAAAGTGACCTTATCTAAATAGCTGAGAGATTGTGTTACTTTCATTTATGCACATAACAACCAAAAGTTACCTGTGCCTGTTAAAGTGCATTCAACCAGATTAGTTGCCACATCAGCTGTTTTTCATTCAAAAGCTTCTACAGACTAAATATGCACAGCTGCAACTTGGACTATGCCTCATACCTTTATCACTCCTTACAAATTGGATATGGTCCCAGGGGAAAAGCATCCTTTGGCTCTATGGTTCTCAGGAATATCCTTCCATAAGGCCACCCAGGAAATAAAGTAGCTGATGACTCTGCTTCATTCATCAAGAATGAACAAAGAT
The DNA here is from genome assembly GCF_019279795.1 of Protopterus annectens. NCBI lineage: Eukaryota > Metazoa > Chordata > Ceratodontiformes > Protopteridae > Protopterus > Protopterus annectens. Next base: position 259,280,834 of record NC_056733.1, read on the forward strand.
TGACAATGCCAGATAAAGAAGTTATGTACTCACCATAACGTTCCATCTGTGTTGTCAGTTTTCATTCATTCTTGACATCCAACCCACCTTCCCCCTCCTGTAGATTTCCTGGGGTATTGAACCCTTGTCCTGGGTTTCCTTAGGGCTTTTACCTTGGATATTGCTTCTGCTTACATTTTCTGTGTACACTGTTGCTATAGTCTGCAAACTCGATCTGAGGTAATGTAAAGAGGTGCATTATGGATAGAGTCTTAGCTTGAAAGTTTTTTGGCTGGCGCGAGCTCTATAACGGCTGAGCCGGGTCCAAGGATCGGAACCAAGTCCTACTTGTCAAGAATGAACAAAGATTGACAGCACAGATGGAATGTTATGGTGACAACCTTACTTACTTTTATAATAAATAAGTACTAAAAGCAAGAGCTTAAAGGTAAATACATTAATTTACTTAAATAATAAAAAGTGCACATTCAAAGTAAAATAGAAACATCTGACAAGCACAAGGAAACTTTAATAAAAAGACAATAAACATAGGATGCATAAAAAAAACTAAACTCCAGACATTTAAGTTCTCTGGCTAGTTTATAACATAAACACTGATTTAGATAGCACTCACAAATGGCTCCACACAGCAAGACAAGCATCAGCATTAACTGCTATAGCATACAGTTACATTGCATATTTTCTCCAGCTCTCAGTGTTCATATGATCATCATACTGTTGCTGTGGAAACGCATCATAAAATTGGCCCATTTATTCATTATATCAACCATCAAGGTTTGTCAAACCATCATCTACTTTTCTTGAATCATGAATCCCAGCTGTATTTTGAAATTCTTGTAGTAATTACATCTCACTGGTCTTTTGTCTTTGTTGCATTAACAATCAGTGATTGCACATCTGGAGCTTCACACATTTTGCAGACGTTCTCTGTCCTTTGACATTCAGAAGAACACAATTCTACATTCCTACCATGAGAACACACTGCAGATAAACATGAGAGAAGAGAAAAAGCAGCACATTCTGTAAAATTTAGCCTGGTATTTTCACAACTGCTTTTCTTTTATCCTGGCGTTATTCCTGGCTTCACATGCACAATAATATCCTTAGTAGAATTAGAGGTGATTTATATAGGCTGTGCACTCAAAGCATTTTACAAAGTCACGAATACCGTATCAACTTTATCAGCCCACTTCATTTTCGTAAGGGTTCTTGCCTCATTTATGTCTGTCATTGAGCATACTATATAGGTAATGCCAGGCATAAATCTCCTATAATAACTAGATACCCCCCAAAAATACAATATTTTCTTCTGTATTGTGGCTTTAGCTAATTTCTTATAGCTACTACCTTCCACAAATGAGGCTACACTAAATAGTGTCCAATAAAATACCATAGTTACCTAGCCTTTTGTCATACCAGTCATACATTTGGAATGATTGGCCATTAAAGCTCCTTCTTGGAGAGAATCCAAAACTGCCTGCACGTGGGGAAAGTGGGAGTCCAGGTCTTTCTATAAATTATCACATCACCTGAAAAGTAACAGAATCTTAGTTACAATGTTTTGAATTTCTAGCCATCACTTTGAACAGTGTTTCCAGTGCAATCAAAAATGTACTTTTTTATACTGAAATTAGCCATCTGAAATAGAGAATACTGTCCTCCTGTTTTTTTTTGCTTATTCTATCAGAAGTATGTGCCAATAACATTTTTAACTGGAGTGTGGTAATGTGTCATCCCTAACCTTTATTTTGAGTTCATCCATCCTAAGCATGGGGAAGACATTAGATTTAGTGATGTCAATAAGTTATTGGAATTCTTTACAAAATCTGATGGTACCATCTAGCTTGGACCGCTACAGCTCAGGGCTCTTCCATGCACTCAGAAATTCCTCAATAACCCACAGTTCTAAAATTTCCCATATCTACTTGCTGATAACCTCTGTTCAAGCTTCACATACCTTGTAAGGCTTTACACTGACTTTATCTCCTGTCTTCACAACTGTGTCTTGCTTACCTAAGGTAATTTTTCTTTGGATGGCAGAGAAAACATCTTTTTTTTTCTTTAACACAATTTTTCACATCTCCTTACAAATACATGAACATGATTTCAGCTATCCATACTTCAGGATCAAATTTTGCAATTTGCCACTAGAGTAGCAACTAACACCTCTGTCTTTCAAGAGTTATAATACACTGACATGATAACTCTGCTCTGGTTTCCTTTGGTCTGGCAGCCTGACCTTGTAGTTTATTTCTTCCACTTTCTCAGTTATTTCATATTGCCCTTGACTGGTGGCAAGAAACTTGTTCTCCACTTCCTTAATAAAGGTGGATGTTTTGTCACCAAGTTGGATACCACAAACATAGAATTCTTAGTATAGCTGTACTTCTGAGCTTACTCCACGTGTAAAATATGCTTCCTCACCATAGGCATAACCTTGGCCATTCTTTCTTGAAGTTCAGTAATGAACCCTGTCACACTACTAAAAGGGGTCTGTTCCTGTTTCCATGTCTCTTTTGCTAAGTGTAACAAACCCCTATGGTGTCTTCCAGAGAGTAACTCAAATGGAGTGAAACCTTGGGAGATTGGTACTGTCCTCTGGGAAATATCAGATAGGGTAATAAGGTGTCACCAGTTTTTCTGTTATTATCAACAAATAACCTCAATGTTTTCTTCAAGGTTTTATTGAAATGCTTCACCAACCCATCTGCTGGAATTAATGTATCAACATTTTACATAGTTTAGTTTGTAGCATCTGGCAGAAATCCTTCATTATCTCGGACAAGAAAAGGATCCCTTGACCTGTTAAAAATTCCTCTCATACATAAATATCAGTTCTTTTGCAACTAGACTGATAGAGATCTACACATCAACAAGGTTCAGGATAACCAATGGCATAATCCATCGTTCATAAAATATATATTGGTACCCCTGCACATGGACGTCTTGACTAAGAAACCTACCAAATCCATGGCAGTCCCATCAAAGAGACCACCTGCTATTGCCAGTAGTACTAAAGGACAGTGGAAAGCTTTTCATGGTAGTTCTAAGGGAAAACAGAAGGCTTAGTATGGCAACAAAAAGCGTTAATACAAAGTTTTACATGGGGTATTAATGGGCAGTGGAATGCTTTACTTTATTGTATTAGGAAGACAGTACAAGGCTTTACATGGCAATAATAAGGGGTAGCAGAAGACTTAACATAATGGCTCTAAGAGACAGCACAAGACTTGTAATAGTACTAACAGACAGAGTAAGGCTTTTGGTTTTAAAGGACACTGGAAGGTTTTACATGAAGCAATCTTCTGCCATTTGGGATAACAGCACAAAACCTTTCTATGACAGGAAAGAATTCCTGGCCAATATAACCTGTGTAAGACTTGCCATCTCATCTTTTCCACCCCCAGTGGCCTCCTAATGTAAGGCTATGGGCCAATTTCAACAGTGGGTTCTGGACGGCTTTGGAAACCAACAGTGGTTTAACTACCTCTTCCTGTTCCTTATCAATCTAGTACAAGATATCACTGTTTGCTTTAAAGTAGGGAAAGGTAAGTGGCTAATCTGACTGCAGAGCCACCCCATTTAAAGTCTTTATCTTATTTCTCTTAATGTTTGATCTTCCTCCTGTTCTTTCTTAAAACTTGTATAGCTAATGTGTAATTATTTCAGTTCTTCCCTAACGTCTTCAGACCCACATTCATCTTGGTTTGTAGCATTCCCTGTTAGTACAGGTGTGGTGTTGTCTATCTTTCTGTCGGTTTTGCTATCTTCCAAGTCAGTTTCAGAGAAAGATAGCCTTTTCCTCACAAATTTTTCTCCCGTCTGTGGACCCTTATGACAAGCAGTTCATACACGCCCACATATCAAGAAAGTAGGAAAAAGTCTCTACCCATAACAACTTCATATAAAACTCTACATATTACTCCAACACAATGCTGTAGTTTATCTAGACAAGTATGAAACACTACTTCAATTGTAGGGTATTCATTTATACCCACATGCACACACAGATACCCCTCCAGTTTTTTCCTCAGTGTTTTACTTTACTATAATTCACTGAAGCCTTACTTATTAAAGTTGTCATACTTCCAGAATTGAGCTGTGCTTCTACTGGTTTCCATTCCCCTATATGTCACATTTGTGGATTGCATACTACCAAACTTAGCTGATATAGCACCTCCTACAAACAAAGAACGTGTCTCCCTACAGATAAATTCATCACACTGCATATGCTCATGTCTGAGTAGGCAGTTTTTTTTTTTTTTTTATCTATGTGCCCAGATTCAAAATACTCAAAATGCTTCAAATTTTCTAATGCATCTCTAATCCCATCCCTGGCTGTGCATTATCTAGCAATGTTCTGTGGCCCTGAAAAAAAGCAAATGCTTTCTTATTATCTCTTACCCCTTAAAACACTCTTTCCAGTTCCCTTGGGATGTTCACTGGGTTGAATGATCTCTTATAGTCAGTGATAGTTTATCTTTTACCCCATATTATTTTACCAAACCCACAAAATCTTCAGCAAATGCTGGGCTACACTGGCTTATCCATCACTGAATGCAAAAGGTTAAATTCTTTAAAACAATATCTGCCATGATGAGTTTTACAATCTAAAGTGTTGAGTCCTTCTCTGGTTTTAGCTACTTCTGCATCAGGTAGCTTAAGGTAAACACTTAGTAACATGCAAGCTTGTCGGAGCTGTAGGTCCACATATGGAGACTTTGCACATGGATTTTTTAAGTGGCCTCTGAATGTACAAGTATATCAGCTTTCTTTTTCTTATAATCATTTTCCTCTGCAAGTTCCAGATCTAAATACTCCCATAACATGTCTCAAGATATCAAGCCCTGACTAAGACCCAGATGATATGCATTCAGTTAGCAGACTGGATTCTGGAAGAGCCAGGCAGAGTAGGGTGGGAATAAGGGTAGAACTTAGCTAGGGCAATTAGCCTAGTAACTTCCTATGATCCCATGAAAACTGGCTCTTACATCCCAGGGGAAAGGATGGTGGTCCATTTTAATACAAAGATACAGCCAGAAAACTGGGGACATTGTCTGGCTTCCCAAACTGCTGCTGATAGCTCTGTGTGTGTGTGTGTGTGTGTGTGTGTGTGTGTGTGTGTGTGTGTGTGTGTGTGTGTGTGTGTGTGTGTGTGTGTTGGAGCACACATGTTCAGGCAGTGGTACAGGAAGTGCTCGCATCAACCACAAGGAAAATAGGAATTATCATAAAATCTCAAGCTGTCTATTATTGATGACTTTCTGTGGATCATCAGATGGGTCAGGAGAAGTTGCAGCACTGGGAGGGAGAGAATTGATGTTGATATTGGGCATCCATTGGAGGACCTTTGGGCTAGTAGTCCAGAGAAACTGTGACAGAGTTTGGCTGTAGAAAGACCAATGGCCATGGATTGTCAGAGCACAAGCAATTCTCATACCTGCTTGAAATGTTTCCTAAATTTGTAGGATAACTTCACCACTTAAGGGCATGTGGAACAGTATTTTTCCAGGTAGTGTAAGATATCTTATTTTAGAGGACCAATTCCTTACAAATAATATATAATAAGTGAGGATAAGGCCATAAACACTGTAAAGGTTGATGGTAAGATGTTATTAGGCTTCACATTAAGAAATGATATGTACCAAACTAAGAGTATATTTAACAACCCTACACATTCATAAGTTTAATATATAACTATTCACAGAGTTTATTAACCCTTTGTTTTCACAAAGAATGTACTTAATATCTGTAATGGCAAACTTGCATTCTGCACAGTATGGTGAGATTATCATGCCAAATGATGCTGATTTTGCTATGGAATAATAGCAGTTTTTATTAATTATAAGCTGTGTGTGCTAAAATTTGCTAAATTGTATATACTGGTTTGTGTAACTCCAGTCTTTTCTGATCTGATTGTAATTCCTTGTCTTTCTTCATAATGAACAACATAATTACCAAAAGTTTTGCTTAGGATCATTAATAAAACACTAACAGACTTTACTCAACAACAAAGGAATCTCAGCAGTGCATACAAAAACCTCACAAAATCCAAAAATAAAGGAGGAAGGGGTTAGGACTGCCATACCTTAAACTATATTACAAAGGCAGCAGATTGGCCAAATTTCTTAAGGCATTAGAATATACTGAATGCCTCAAAATCTCTAAGTCCACCTAGATTTCTTTTTTTACAAGGTAGAATGAATGGATTGTAAATTTATATAGTAAATCAATCCTCTGTCTTGATATTTAAAATAAATGCAGCAGCATAGACTTTCACCATCTTTTACATACCTGGTTGAGGGCTTGCCACAGATAATAATACAACCTGCACATGAAGAGGCAGTATATTTTGAGTAAAACACTGTGTAGTAACCCAAGTATATCACTAGCGAACAAATGCTTTTACTATGTTATTTTTTTTGAAAACTTGAGACCAAAACAAATGCGATTCTTTTTTTCTGAAGGTGAATATAACATATGAACACATCAAACTTGTTAAATAGATGAGGTCTAGACAACAGGGGCTTGCCAGTGATATCTAAATCTGTTATGATACAAACGTTGTTGCAGAATGGCTTCTATTTTTCTTGTCAAGAATATATTGGTGTCCACAATATAGAGTGATCTACTTAATGAATCATAGGGATTCCAAACACAAATATTGAAATTCTGGGGTATGAAGGCAAATCATTGCTTTTTGAATAATGTCCACTATCCCAGAATGAAAATGACAGAATTAAGGATCAATTTTGATGCCCATACTAAATGGTGTGTGTGTGTGTGTGTGTATGTCTGTGTGTACGCATGCATGTGTGAATGCTTGCACATGCTGGTATGTGACCCACTTATTGTGCTGTCCAGGAATTATTGACAAATCTTTATTGTCTTTTAGGATATATGTTTGCATAATTTTAAACTGTATGTGGATACGCATATAAACATGCAAACACATGGTCTGGAATTCTTAACATGTGTCTTAGGCATTCAGAAGCCAGAAACAATGATATGTCCTAAAGGTGTAATTTACATATATCGCATTGGCCTCCACTACAGGAGGCTTAAGGTATTACACACTGAAGACTCTAGCTTATCTGGGCTTTTCTTGTAGTTTTTACTGAATGGTTTATCTGTGTGACCTTTTTACCCTTTGGTTTATCTATTAAAACCATGCAGATTTAACCACAGCTTTCCAATATGCTTTAGTTCAAACAACAATGATATCGCCGTTCTGTTCCTAAATAAAGTCTAATCATCAAACTTATAGGCCTGAATGTCGGAGGTGACTCCTGCCTTTGCTAACAGACAATTTTTCAATTTATTAAACGCACTACAGTCTGAACTAGGCACAGCCATGAATGCAAGGAGAGTCTCCCCCATGATTTGAGCTGAGTTGTCATCATTCAAACCCAGCTAGAATCATCCCAACCCTTCTGGTTGGCCATTCTCTCTCAAATGTTGCCAGGTAGGTTTTGAGGTCTTCCTTTTTGTTAAGCAGCTTTAACAGAGGAATGGACCTTGGTGAGCCATTGATAGGGCTAGTGCTACCATTCCCTTGGCAGCTATCATCTGCACTAGTTTGCTGTGGTCATCACATAGATTTTTGGCTCCTCCACTGAGAAAATTCACCAGGACCTCTGACACACCTCTGGACTGCAGACCAGTCTGGGACCACAGCACAGCTGCACAGTGTGACACTGCCAAAGCAGAAGAAAATTAATTTTGCTCATCATGAGGAATTATTCTCACTATTCTATAGTGACAGGTGGAATCATAATGTTAAGGTTTGCAACTGAAGTCTTATTTGTCTTCTGGATCCACTGGTCAGAGTCATAGCTAGGTCTTGTAGCATGTGGTGCAATTCCCCTATCTGGCACACCCATCAACTCTTAAGTTAAGGGGAAAAAACGTGAAAAAAAAACATTACTTACTTTAGTCCAAGCTGAGGAACAAAAAGAAAAAAAGCAATCTTCTGCAAGTTGAGGAGCAAAAAAAGGGGTTCTTCTTCCTAAATTGTAGCAAACTGCTTGTGACAGTCTAAATACCACACACATACACACACTGACTGTAAAACAGTGTCAGCATTCATTTCTGAATGCCAGTATTACACCTAGCACACATAGACATCTGAAGAGCTTTAGCCTTGACCACAAATGCATGTTAGGCCCCAGTGGCCTAATGGATAAGGCACTGGCCTCCTAATCCACGTGTTGTTCATCGGTTCATAGGTTAGTACTAGGCTAACTGCCCTTGTGAGCCATTTTAAGCCTAACCAATTATACCCTGTGAGATTCAAACCCTGTACCTTGTGTTTGTAAGGCAAACATCTTAGCCATTAAGGCCACCCTTCCACCCTGGTAGTGCGTTTGATAAATTGAAAAATTGCCTTTGGGTTCAAGTCCCATCTGGGGTGATGTAATCTGAGAGGCTGGGTTTGGTATAATGGTTAATGGCTTCACCTCCTAGACACAAGGTACAGAGTTTGATTCTCACCTCAGGATATTGGCTAGACTTAAAATAGTCCTTCAGGGCAGTTAGCCTAGCACTTATCTATGAAACAATTAATTACTGTCATTCAGAAACTAAATGCAGGTACTGAACTACCACCTCATCAGCATCTGACAATTCCGCACATGAGACAGCTGATCCCATTGCCCTACCATAGCTTCTCTTCTGTCACTAGTAGCAGTCACTCCATCTATTTTTAATAAGACTAACATTACCACAGAGAGCATGATAAGGCAGTAGTTCAGTCTAGTAAATAACATTACCAATTCCACCTGTTAGCTGCACAAATGGCAATGCTCTGTTTGGGTGCAATTTAAACAAACATCTGTGCTGATAGTTCAAAATGCACTTCAGGTGTTGAATTGAATAAGAAGGAAAGTCTTTAGCAGCAGTGCTAGTCTCTGTCACCAGGAATTCCACTGTTTTTTACAGCTTGTCCTGTCTCAGAGCCAAATGCCTTGACCTCAGTTCATCCTTCCTTCCACAGGTACTTTCCAGAGTCCAATAGATTCTTGCTCCAGCAACTGTATTTTATTATTTATATGTCTTCTGATTACTGGGAAAGTCCACTGAGCATAAGCCCATTTTCAGTGGAAGCCTGGGGAAGAAAACTCCACAGATGAAAGCCAGTTGAATTAAAACATGTCTTAAAATTCAGATAATGGAATAAACATTGAGATGCAGTACTAAAACTAAATATGTATATACAAGAGTAGCCTGACCAGTGAAGAGCAGTGCAGTTATATAAAAGTGTATACATTAAGAATTTTGCAGGTGAAGCACAAGTACAATGAATGCAATGCTTTTTTTAACATCCTTTTATTAAACTATCACTTAGGACACAGACTTGCATATTTTAGTAGAAAAGAAAACAAACCATATTAACATTTTTTAATTTACATACATTCTATATTACATATGTTTTCTTTCTTTATAACACATCATCCATTCCAGCATTACATCAGTTGCTCAATTCCTGCCTTCCCTTAAACCTCACTCCTCCTTCTCCCCCGAACATTATTCTGCATTCATTGTTCCTGTGAATTCCATCTGTATCTACATAAATTGCAACTTCCCTATTCTAATCCCACTTCCAGTTACTTTATCTCTTTTACAATAGTCAATATTTCAAATATAGCTGGTTTAGATTTTAATTTCTACTTTCTAGTAATTGCTTTTTGGCAGCCAAGATAATTCAACTTAATAAGGCCATACTATGTCTAGGCAATTCAGATCCAGTGTCCCAGCTCAAAACAGTCATTTCTTTAGCTACAGCCATTTGCTGCCCTGATATTTCTGACAGAGTACTCTGTTGGGAATTTTTAAAATCTGCCAACACACTTCACTCCCAAAAAACATGTTCCCAATTATCTGTTTCTTCCCCATGACACCTCAAATACTTGCTATCTATCTGAAGAAACATTCTTTGAAGCCTGCTTGGGGTATAAAAATACATATTCAAACACTTCCAACCAAACTTCCTAAACATTCTGGACTTTGTTGTATACTTGGAAGCCATACAGATGTCCTCCCTTGTTCCCCTGTAAACTGCTTTTCCAGTCTCTCTTCCAAATCTGATCTAACCTCTTCTAATTGATTTTTATAGATATCATGCAATATTTTATATGCTGTATTAGTTATTCCCTTTTTAATAGCAGCTTCTGTTCTAGATTCGACTAAAATCTACCAGAACATGTCTTTCACTTAAGACCTATCCCTTTTATTTTGTCTATATTCTGATATTAATTCCTGGTAGGGAAGCCAGTCTCTAACAAACTTCTTGGTCTCATCCTACTCTATTACCTTTCCCTCTAGTTAATTTGCTTTCAATACCTTGGTTCTTTTGCGAGTTTTCTTTGGCAAATTCCAACCCTCTCTTACCTATTGCCTGTAACCCAACTTGCAGTCATCCTTGTTGGAAAATGAATGCAATGCTTTTGATAAAACAGTAATATACCATGGAGCAATTATGTACAATCATATACAAATATTTGCAAGAGAATATGGTAGAACAGAACTGGATTCTGCAGTCACAGATTGTTAGCTGAAGTAATACAGGAATCATAAGCCAGTGGTCATTGAAAGTATTATTTTTTAATTAACACCTTTATTAAGTTATCACTTAAGACACAGGCAAACATACGATCTGATGTTGTCGATCTTCACTTAATCCTTGAGTGTGGGTTTGGTTCCGTATCTGAACTGACTCTGCCATTATTCCAGCTCGTGCCTTACAAAAACTCTCGAGCTTAGCTTTACCCATAATGCTCCTCTCAGGATTACCTCAGATCTCGTTTGCCTCTTTAAAGTGCCAGAAGCGTTCTGTTTCTGTCAACTCTTGAGCTAGCCTTTATTTCAACTGTTATTTTCTGGGATTTTTTTCCAAAAATATTTTATTACTATTTGTCTTTCTTTATTATTCATTTACCCAGCTCCTCTTCATTAACACGAATAGTGTTTTTTCTTGAAACCCATAGTTGGTAATTCTCTTTCTTCCTGCTACTTCTATGGTAACCTTTCATACCACTGTTGGTACCTCCCCCCTTTTCCCTCTATCTTTTTAATGTTATAGTAATTCTGTTGTATGGTTGTTGGTACGTTATTCTTCAACTTTAAAAAAAAAAAACTTTCTTTCCCTCTCTGTCTACCTTTTTGTGTTTTTGTTGTTATGGCTGAGAAAACTAAAGGTACGTCTGGCTTCAAGAGATGCCAGTAGTGTGATCGGAAACTACATAACTCCAACGGGCACTCTGTGTGTCTACTGCTTGGGCCTGGTGCACCTTCAAGAAGTCTGTGCCATCTGTCATGGCTTTAGTCACCAGGCCCTCTTAGAGAGAAAAAATAAACTGATCTTGAAAGGCTCGAGAGGCAGCAACCTCAGTGTGGGATGGGACCATGGTTTTGAAGGAGTCTGTTTCGATTCCTGGCTCCCATCCCTCTTTGGGGGTGACCTGCTTTCTGGGCCATGGCGACAGCCTTGTCCACTAGGGGCTCAGAGCCTACACCTGTCCCGTCCGAACAGCATCCCTGCCTTTCCCCTCACCGAGAGTTACCTCCAGCTTCTACCTTGGTACAGCGGACACAAAAACCACAGGATTCAATCATGGAGGTCATGTCTTCTTCAGACATCTCCCCAGCCTATACCACTAAGGAGGTACTCGTGAAGAGAAAGTGCAAGAGGAACCACTTGGACTTCCCTGAAGAGTCTTGCACAGAAGATACTGACTTCGATGAAGGGGAAGGTTCCCCAAAATCACTTCCGGTGACATTCTAGAGATCTTGAAGCAGAGAGGGGGCTGGACTTTTCAACAGCCTTCCTTGGAGGAGTCAGTATACCTGGAGGCTTTCCGTGCCCAACCATCTATTTCTTGGATCCCTCTGCCCGCTGACGATCTGATTAAGTTGAGCTTGGAGGAGTCGTGATTCCATTAAGCCAATCCCCTAGAGACCAGACTGCATTTTGTGGATCAGCAACATTGGGCTAAAGGGGTACCAGAAGATGCCATGGTGATTGTTATAGCCATTAAAAAGGAACTTGCTGATGAAAGTCCTACTATCCATCCTCCTAATAAAGAGTCAAGGGTGATGGATAGATTTGAGAATCACTTATACGCTTCATTGACCTTCATGCTTAGGTCCTTGAACTTCATGGCACATTTCACTAGACTTCAATGAGATCTGATAAAGGGGCTATCAGACAATCTTAACAGGAACTGTAGCTGAGGGGGTTCAGGATAAAGTAGCTTCCCAGCTGGCAACCCTTGATTCAATATGCAGTTCGTCCATGAGGCTCATTGCACATGCAGCTGAAGGGATAACTAGGGCACAGGTTCTGGTGTAGCCATGAGGAGACATGCCTGGATGTGCTTGTATGAGTTTGTGGAGCCATTTAAGTCTTCTTTCATTAATGCTGCCTTTGACAGAACATCCCTTTTTGGCCCTAAAGTTAGAGACCCTTGCCAGATGTAATAAGGATGGAAAGACCCTTTCTGCCATGGGAGTACGCTTTTCCACTACTCGATGGCCCTACTCCAGGAACCAAAAGACTGGGAAGCTATGGTTCAAAAGGTCCCAATGGCCCTTGCAGGACTCGCATGGTAGCAACTCCTCCCAGGGCAGAGGGGAGAGTTATAATGGAAGATGCCATGCTAGAGGCAGAGGTGGCCTACAAAATCAGGGTTCCAAGGATTCATTTCCTGGTAACTCCTATCAGCGCTCCTGAATGGAGGCCCAGTTGTCGTCCTCTGGAGGCAGTCAGGGGACAACTATCCCTGCACCTACCAGCCTGGCTAAACATAACAACATACAATTGGGTGCAGGAATTATAACCAGAGGTTACAATATTCTTTTTTTTCAAAACAACCGAAACAAGCAAAGAGATTCCCAGACATTCCACCCAGTCACAGGGATGCAGCAGTCTTAGAAATTCAAAAACTCCTCAACAAAAGAGTCATCAAAGCAGTGCCACCAGACCAGATAGGACTCCTAATTTTGTCAAGATTCTTTTTATTGCCAAATAAAACGGGACTGGAGACCAATTTTGGATCTCAGTGTGTTGAAGAAGTCAGTTCGACAAACCAAATTCTGGATGGTCATGGTTCAGTCTATTCTTCCGTTCTTAGGAAAAATGATTGGATGTGCAATATAGATCTTCAGGATGCATGCTATCACATAAAAATGAACAAGCGCTCCAGAAGATTTCTGCGCTTCCAGGCGGGAGTCAGTCATTATCAGTTCAGAGGCCTGCCTTTGGTCTCACCACAGCCCCCAGGGTGTTCACCAAATGCATGGCAGTGGTAGCAGCCCACTTCAGACTGCAAGGATTCTGGGTTTTTCCATACCTAGATGACTGGCTCATTACCACAACCACTGGGTATCTGCTACAGCAGGCAAGGAACTACGTTCTTCAAACTTGCTGTTTGCTGGGGATCACAGTAAACTATGAAAAATCCCATCTGGAGCCAACACAGCATTTAGTGTTCATAGGCGCAGTGTTAAATACAAGCACCTGTATCACTTCTCTTCCCCAAGAAAGACTTCAGAGAATAAAATTCCAAGTCCACCAGATTATTTACAGCAGAACAGTGACTGCAAGACTGTTGTTACAGGCCCTAGGCTCGATGGCGGCCACCATCACTTTAGTTTTCCTTGTGAGGTTTCACATGCAAATTCTATAATGGCTCTTGGCATCAGAATGGTCATTCCTAAATCATCCTATGTCTCATAAAGTTCTGATCACCAATTTATGCAAAAAGGACCAGAGTTGGTTGCTTCATTCCAGCAAGATTCTGGTGGGCTATCCATTTGTTCAGCCTCATTCCCAAGCCATATTGACCACTGATGCATCCTGGATAGGGTGGGGGGGGGCATTATCTGGGAAAGACAGTCCAAGGCACTTGGTCCCAGTTAGAGGCCAATTTGCACATCAGAGTTCTAGAGATGAGGGCAGTGCTTCTGGTGTTGCAAGCATTTCAGTAACTTGTCTCCTCTGGAACAGTTGCAATCCAAACAGACAACATGTCAGTAATTTGGTACAGCAGCAAACAAGGGGGAACCAAATCTTATCTTTATTGAAAAGCGCTCAGAATATGGCAGTGGGCAATTTCATTTGACCACTTTCTAATTGCAATGCATATTCTGGGTAGCTCCAACAAGATTACGGACAGATTGAACAGGAGCACTCTGATGCCTCACTAGAGGTCTCTAAACCCTTTGGTGGTAGAAAGGATATTCTGTCAGTGGGGCCAGCCATGCTGCAATCTCTTTGCATCCCCCTGAACAAAAAGTGCAGCAGCTGCTTTGCCCTGATCCCCCTCCCGGGGAGTCACCAAGAAATGCTCATTTTACGATTGGTCCCACAGTCTGCTATTCACCTTTTCTCTGATTCCTCTCATTTCCCAGTTTCTAAAGAAAGCCAACAGATCAAAGAACAAGATAATTCTTATTTCCCCTTTTTGGCCTTGACAAATATGTTTTTCTTTTCTTTGGCCTGATCTAATTCAGAAACTTTAGATGCTGGACTCAGTTCCAGACCTACTGTCCAATCCAGATGGACTTACTCACCCGAATCTTCACAAGCTCAAGCTTATCGCATGGCTTCTCCAGTTCTCATTATAGCCAGGCATTCTAGTCTCACTGCCCCAGTTCAGCGAATTGTCTTAGCCTCCCACAAACCTTCGACTTGAAGATTATACAGCAGTAAGTGGCAAAAATTTTCAAAATGGGCTACAGACAGTTATCTTGACCAATATTTTGTAGTGTTTGTGTGTTTTGTGTTTTGTACTGGGAAAAAAATTGCTGTTCTCAGTCTTCAGGGTTTTCAGCTTTCGTGATTTTGGGTTTGATGTTATAACATTCGAAGTTTAGATACTGCAATGTTATAATATAGACCCATTACTACAGTTATCATGCAGTATTTTATATATTTCACTAATTACCTACTTTTAATAACAGTTTCTGTTCTAGATGCAATAAAAAAAACTCTACAGGACCAGGTCTTTCACTTAGGATTCTACAATCTTTTTCTCTTTGCCTATATTTGGATATAAGTCTCTGGTAGCGAAGGCAGTATCTGGCCTGCAGCCCAGACACAACTTGTCAGAAAGGAACGCTCACACTTTAATTTTTGCCTCTGATTCCTCATATACCCTCCTAATTGTCCTTATTATTGTATCAGGAGATGGAAATGCTTCCATTGCCCTTCTTATAAAATCCCAGCATACTCTTTCAAATGCTTTCTCTGCATCAAGACCCACCAACAACAGTGGTATTTTCTTGCACTCTAGTTCCTTGTGGATCTAGGTCATCATTTTTCTGATAATGTTGTCAAATGTTTGCCGCCCCTCCACAAAAACACATTGATCTATATCTATCAATTTTGTCAAAACCTTTGCCATTCTTTTAGATATTATAGACATAAACACTTTATAATCATGGTTTAAAATTGAAATTGGCCTGTATGAAGATGGGTCTGATGGGTCTTTACAGTCTTTTGGTATTGCATCTACCACACCTTTCTTCTAGGATGCTGGTACTTCCCCCTCCTTTTAAAATGCTGTTAAACAAAACCTTCCAAATACTTATCACTTTCTTCCCTCCTTGCTTACAAACTTCCACAGGAATACCATCTATTCCTGGAGGCTGTACTACAGATTGATTGTACCATCACCATTTTGATCTCATCTCCTCTCTTAACTTCTAATTATTGAGCCTCATCTACCTCTAACCGTGCCATATTTAAGTCTTCCATAAATATTTCCATTTGTTCTTTTTCTTGATTTCTAGAGATGTTGATAAAATTTTCGAAATATCTTTAATACATCTACAAGATCTCTGGTTATTTTTCTTGTTATAGACTCCCTAAGTTTCTCAACAACCCTTTTCACTTTCTGTCGCCTATGTTATTGTGCTAATTTTTTACGCTCTGGAGTTATCAAAAAACAGTTGCTCAACAGCAATCTTTCTAAACTCATGCATATTATCCAGATACTCCCTTATTTTCTTTTTAGCACTGTGCAAATCTACCCTTTCTTGTTCTGTGAAATTCCCCTTATTCTGCAATAATTTTACCTTTGTCAGCCCCTCTAAATAATGCATTTGACTTCTTAACCATATCTATTTTTATCCCACTCACTAGCTATAACTTATGACAAAATTTCTATCTTCCCTAATAACTCTCAAATAATTTCCACTACCCATTCCTTAAATTACTGCCTTTAACATGTAAGTGGAGAAGTGCCTGTAGACCAGAGTGTGTGATATACCTTTAGGAAGCATTCCGGTCAGTGGGTATGTACATATAAGTACTGAGCACATGCAAGAAAGAGTGCCATTTTGAGTGAGTGGCCAGAGTGATAGTATGCATGTGAGTAGTAGTCAGTCAGTTAGTTCATTTGTTTAAGTTTAATGTTCCTGCCATCCATCCTGATGTGTTTGTATGTAACAAACTACTTAAACACCCGAGCCTCTTCGTATTATTAAGATGTACAAGATGAGCGTCATAGTGTCAGAATGGGATCCAGAGTCACAACCATGAGGCAGCCAGTTAGAAATGGAGGAATATACAGAAGTGGATCATCCCTACAGCTCAAATGACTCACAAACAGGTCAGAAACAAATTCCACGTACTAAAATTTGCTTAAGTAATTTTTCTCGCTACGAAAATAAAACGAAGCATTCAGAACACTCAAAATGAATTTCTAATTAAAAAAATGCCCGAAACTGCGATATATTGATAAAAATATTCAAAATAATTATGAAAATGTTTGAAACAAAATCCAAATCGCATAAAATGTATAAAAGAAAGGAAACAACCGTATGTTTTTGCTATGTACTACTTGTTCACATTAACTAAAGCTATTAGCAATATCTGAAGTGTGCAAAGTGTTGGCAAGTGTGTGCAGTATTACAGTGCAGTTATTTCAGAATATTATTACAAGTACCTGGTGTGTGTACATGTTTGTACATAATTACAAGGGTCAAGATTGCATTGTGTTTTACTATAATTTGTGAGCATGGCAGAAGGATTTTGCAGACATGCATTGCTTGTGTTTGATAACAATATTGCACAAAATTGGAGAGTGTTTGAGCAGGAATACGATATTTTCATACAGGCTGCTTTTTCTGACAAAGACGCACGCACAGAGGCATTTATTCTGCTTAATTTAGCTGGTTCAGAAGTCATTGAAAGAGAGCATTCATTTGTGTATGCACCTGCTGTGTTTCCAGGAGAGGGATGAAGACCGACATATTGTGGTACAGGCTGAAACACGGGTAGACCCTGAATGCTTAAAACGTAAATTTAGAGACATGTGTAACCCCCAAACGAATATTACAATGGAAAGGCACTTATTTTACACAAGAGATCGGAAGCCTGGTGAAACTTTTGCAGCATATATAACTGACCAGAGAAATAAGGCTAAAATGTCCAGATGTGGTGATTTTAGAGATGAGGTGATAAAAGACAGGCTTGTATGTGGTATTAATAATGACACAGTGAGAAAGATTTTGCTTTGAGACAGTAATTTAATGTTAAACAAGGCCGTTAAGATTTGTAAAATATGCGAGCTTACAGAGAGGAACACAAGTATGCTTATAAATGAGAAAAGCCTTCTAGTACCTTCCAAAGCTAATGCAGATAGTATGCAGCATGAGGTTAAAAGATATAGGACTAAGGGTGTGGCAACTTCAGCAAATCCCAGAACACCTTTACTAAGGCCCAGGGCACATGCAGCAAAAAACAGGGATGACTCAGCAAAACCTGTGGCAAAAGTCATATTCAACTGTCGTAATTGTGGTGGTAATCATGAGCCCAGATGAGAAAAGTGCTTAGCTTTTGGTCATCAGTTCCATTCTTTCATTAAGTGGAATCATTTCAAAAGGTTTTGTAAATCAAATAATGCACATTCTTTTATTAACAGAGAGCATTGTAAGAGGCAAGTTGATCAATTAGAAAACTGCAACCCTACTTTCTATGCTGATGGTGTGTCTGTGCTTGGTGAAACAGTCAATGTAGTAGATTTGTGGGCAAAGATTGAAATCTTTTGCACTGTTTGGGTTAATGGGAGTCCTGTAGAGCTCAACGTAGACACTGGCTCAAAGTGCAATGTTATGTCAGCAGAAATGTTTGCTAGAGTAAAAGCTGCAGAACAACTTGATTTGACAAAGTGTGTGAAGCTTGATGTTCTTCGTGTTTCACTGTTGCAGTCATCACATTTGGATTATCTGCCTGCAGGTAGCCCTCAGTCGGCCCGAATACCAGAGACTTAGTATTTCTGCATCATTTGCTGTTTCCAGGAGTGATGTCAGGTCATCAGGGGTATAAAAAGAGGCAGCTGATGCCATTATATCAGTCTTTCTTGCCGAGGAGCCCGAAGCAGAAGCAGTCCGCAAGTGCCGGTCAGCCGCTACCTGAGTTTTCGTTTATGAATTGAATCATCCTGAAGTCTTCTAAAGTTAGGTACCCCATTGGGGATCCTTTTTTCTTGCTCTAACCGATGTCAGAAAAAGTTAATAATTGTCTTGCCTGTGGAAAGCCAATACCACACCAAGATTTTCATACTTATTGCGTCACCTGTCTAGGCCCAGACCACGACGTACCTCTCTGTCAGTTTTGTGCCTTGTTCAATGCCCGAACCATTCGTCGTCGGGCCCTTATTGCCGCTAAATACTTTTGTTTCTCGATCTCTGTATTACGAAATGACTTCGGTAAGCCATCCAACTACCGATATTCCGAAAAAACATAAGGATAAAGATAGAGACAGACCATACAGGTTTAAAGCTGCCGACGATGCATTCGTTAAGCTAGTTGCCAGTTCACTGGTACTCAATGAGGCACTTTTGCAACCCTTGATACCCGCTTCAATGGATTCGCAGGTCTCTACCGAGACCATTTCGGAGTCTGGTATGCCGAGAGACTCTTCTTCAACTATAGAACTGGCAGATTTCTCTACCTTGGATGGGTCCGGAGCCGCTGAGCCAGGCACTGGCTTCTAAGGAAGTTCTTCGCACTACCGATGTTCGACACAAACTGACTATTTCTGTTCTGTCTAAAACTACCGAGTTTCTAAGGCCAAGAGTACGTGCTACGCCTAGAAAACCGATGACCAAAGCACATGCAGCTCCCTTGCCACAAAATAAAATGCTTGGAATGGCAGAAGATCATATTATGCTGATTAGGGGAAGTCAGCCTTCCCCTGCTAAGAGAAAAAGAGACCAATCCCCAGCAGCTTCAACAGACCAAGAGTCCGACAAATCTGAGGTTTCTGATTATGAAGACATGCCCTTATCTGATTATGAGGATTCTGATGCAGAGGAATCTATTCCCTCTGCCTCTCCTCCAGAGGATTTTTCTTTTGGTGAAACCTTACATACTATAAGAGAGCATTTCCACTGGGAATGCCAAGATTATCCTCAATCCAAAAAGAGACTCAGAGAATTTCTAGACTTGCCACAGCACAGGCCTTTAGCAATATCACCAGTCCTGGAAGTTGTTGATGATATATTTATGGAATCCAGTCTTACTCCTGATACTTTACCCCCTGCCCCTAGGAAACCAGACAGGTACTACAGAGTACCTGACTCTCACAAATTTCTTTTCAGAAATCCTACTGCTGACCCAGAGATCATTTACCAGGGGCCTAAGGGTATCAAGGCAACTACAGCTAAGAATCCCACCCCTTCGGACAGGAATTCCAGAGCGTCGGACAGATATTGTAAGAAAGTATATACATCTGCAACTCTTTCCATTAGGGCTTTGAACTGTCAGTTTGACATGATGAAGTGCCAACAACATATTATGGAACTTGCTAAGCAAAAAATAGCTACCTTTACAGACTGTGCAGAAAATAAAGAATTGCAAGAGCAAATGCATTCTGCAAGCCAAGTCAGCAAGCATACATTGCAATGTGGCTTTGATACCCTAGAAGCATCTTGCAGGGCAGCAGTCACTGATTCTGTACTGAGAAGGCATGCTTGGCTTAAGGAGCAGACCTTGCCAGATCATGTCAAATCCAAGTTACTAGATGCTCCTTTGAACAAGGACAATCTGTTTGGCACCAAAGCAGAAGAGGTTCTTAAAAAGATGGAAGAAAAAGCTAAATCAATGCAGACAGTCAAAGAATTCCTGCAAGTACAGCCTTCTAGATTCAGTAGGCATTGTCCCTCGAAACATTCATCCTTTCCAGCCCCCTCAAGACCATCTCAAACTGGACCCAGGGGAAACAGACCCTCCAGACTACAGTGTCAGGGTATGCAGAGATCTAAGCAATGGAGTGCCTCCACCTCTAAAGCAGGGAGTGCTAAACCACCCCCTTTTGGAAAGAATTCCCAATGACTGCTCAACACCACTCCCCTCCTCTGCCCAACTGCTTGTGCCCCTAGGGGGAAAACTTGCCCTACATGCAAAAAACTGGATTCCCATCACCCAAGACCGATGGGTCCTCAACATTGTATCCCAGGGGTACAAATTTTACTTCCAGTCACTGCCAACCCCAAAAGGGGTCCCAGACCTCCCTCTAAACAGAGGCTCAAAACCAAGTCCAGTCCCTGCTCTCTATAAGGGCAAGTCAGCCTGTTCCTGCAGAACAGATAGATCAAGGGTATTATACCAGACTTTTCCTGGTACCCAGAAAAGGGGGCACTTGGTGCCCAATCTTGGATCTTTCCATTCTCAACACCTTCCTCGTGGTACCCAAATTCAAAATGCTCACCCTGCAGCAGCTTCTACCTATGCTAGCCAAGGATGCCTGGTTAGTCACCCTAGACCTAAAAAGAAGCCTATTTGCACATCCCTATAAGAGAGTCATGCAGAAAATATCTACGCTTCAGGGCAGGATCTATGCATTATCAGTTCTCTGCACTTCCCTTTGGCTTATCCATCGCTCCTAGAGTATTCACAAAATGCCTAGCCCCAGCCATTGCTTACTGCAGATGGAGAAATATTCAAATTTACCCATACATGGACGACTGCCTGATTCAGGCAGACAGTCAGGAAATGCTGTTGCAGCACCTGACACTTCTAAAAAACCTTCTAACCTCCCTGGGGTACACCATCAATGAAAAGAAATCAAAACTAGTCACCAGTCAAAAGACTGTATTCCTGGGAGCAAGCTTGGACACAGCATCCCAGATGGCATTCCTCACTCCAGAAAAACAAGCCTATCTGACAGGCTATTTTACTCAAAGGGTCACCAGAACCAGCTATCTGCAAGGAAAATCCTGCAGGCCATAGGTTTCATGGCCTCATGCATCCTACTAATTCCATATGCCAGACTGCATATGAGGAAACTTCAATGGTACTTAAAAAGTCTTTGGTGCCAGCATTCTCAGGACCTGGAAACTGACATTCCCATAATATCCTGTCTAAGGACAGAGTTCCTTTGATGGGCAGCAGCATGCAACCTAAACAAGGGACTTACCCAACCCCATGCCACCCAGACCCTAACCACAGATGCATCAGACTATGCCTGGGGGGCACAATGGACAGCAAGTGCATTCAGGGCCACTGGAGCCCAAATCAAATGCATCTGCACATCAACCAGAAAGAGATGCTAGCTGTGCAGCATACTCTGACAGCTTTCAGATCCCTTGTCTCTCCAGGACACCTGCTAATAAAAACAGACAACACTACAGTTATGTGGTACATCAACAAGCAGGGGGGAACCCACTCTTACCCACTCTGCAGGCTAGCCATGGCCCTGTGGAACACAGCCTTGGACATGCAGGTCCATCTGCAAGCTCAATTCCTGCCAGGCAAACAAAACTCACTGGCAGACGATTTAAGCAGAAATCTCCTAGACCCGCACGAGTGGCAACTAGAGCCCAGCACCTTCAACCTTCTGATTCAGAAATGGGGGACCCCAGAGGTGGATCTCTTTGCTTCCCCCTACAATCACCAGCTCAGCAGATTCTGCACCAGGACACCTCACAGCAGGGCCTGGAAAGTGGATGCCCCATCCCTCCATTGGGTAAATCTCTCAATCTATGCCTTTCCCCCTCTGCCCCTCCTCTCAAGAGTATTGCTCAAGATAAGACAGGCCAGACCAAGGAAAATTCTGATTGCCCCGGACTGGCCACGCTGAGACTGGTACCCACTCCTGCAAAGCTTGTCACCGGTGCCACCCTGGCACCTACACCAGAACCCAGCCCTGCTCTCTCAGCAGGGGGCCAGATCTTGCATCCGCAACTGCAAACCCTGAAACTTTCAGCCTGGCTTATTCCTTGAATTCTCCCCCAGTAACCAGCCTAAGCAAGCAGGGGCTGGACATCATCCTTGAAGCCAGAAGACCCAGTACAAGGAAATCCTATGCTGATAAGTGGAAAAGGTACTGCTCCTGGATTCAATCTAAAGGAGAGGACAAAACCCTGCCCTCCCTGCTTCTAATCCTGGATTACTTAGCAGATCTACTCCACAGAGACCTATCCTTCTCTTCCATTAAGATCCATGCCTCTGCCATTTCGGCTCATTACAACACTGAGCCACCTCTCTTCTCTCACCCTCTTATCAAACAGTTCCTGAGAGGGGCAAACAACTTAAGGCCGCCAAGGAGAGCACCCACCCCTGCTTGGGACCTTAACTTTGTACTGGAAAAGGTCACGCCCCCCCGCCCCCCCTGTGAGCCTGCAGCATCAGCAGAGTTAAAATTCCTCTCTTGGAAAACAGCCTTGCTTCTGGCCATCACTTCAGCTAGAAGAGTGTGTAAGCTACAAACACTTATGGCTGTGGAACCCTTCATTATTTTCCATGTGGACAGGGTTTCCCTCAGGACCAAGGCCGGATTAAGACCAAACTGGGCCTGATGCTGCAGTGCAAAAAGGGCCTATTTTTTTCTCGGCATTGGTGCATGTGTATTCGACACTCACCGTACATGCACACTCAGACTGACGAAGAAGCTTTAATTGCTTGCGACGCAACCAGCCAGCCTTTATTGAAAATGAATAATAATAACGACATGTCGACGTATTATCATAACAATGCCAGATTAACATCAAGCTATGTAACATCAACATTCAATAGCAATTGTCTGAAAAGTGCACTTAATGCAGAAAAGGCTAAACCAGATCAACTTAACCTAGCCTACCTAGGCATATTGTCACTCTTACTACTGCGCTAGTGCTGCTGCTGCTTACTTATATTGCTGTTTTTCAAGCCTTAGCAAGCGTGAATTCTTCGATCGTGTCAGTGAAGTCAAGGCTGCACAGCAGCTCATGCTCAATGCTCATAAGCGCTAGCATGCTTAGCCTTTCCTGCCCCATTGAGGACCGCAGCTCTCCTTTGACTATTCCCAACTTTGAGAAGCTCCGCTCGCAGGAGGTATTAGACACCATCATGCACAGATAGATGTGCAACCCAATCTCGATGTTTGGAAATGTTTGAGAAAGATTCAACGATGACAAAAGCTTGTACATGGTAATCTCTGCTGATTCGTTCATAGTCACCGGTTTCTGAGTGCGCATAAATGCAGCAAACTCTATTAGCTCAGCCACCAGTGTGTCTTCCAAGTTATCTGGATACGAGGAAACAAAATTCTTAGCTTTTGATCTGCTCAATGACGTTAGCTCCGAGAGAAATCCTAATGTTTTACAAATATTGTCATACGGCTTCATCCACTTTTCCAGTTCAGCTAACAGACTGTCGATCATGACCAGATACATCTGAGTTTTGAACGTTTCCCTTGGGCTGAGGTCTGCTTCGTTTGCAGCTCCTTCATCAGGTATTCATTTTCGCTTATGTCCTCGACACTGCTCAGCCTTGTATTCACCGTGTTGAACCTTTTCGGTCGCCATCTGCTCATACACGTCAAATCTATCCCATGCAAACAGCCATGTTGACCAGTGATGCCATCAATCCAGTTGCCTTATTCAGGCTGACTGTAGGATCTTGGAGGCTAATGCTCGTACTGTTGAGACGGCCAAGGATATTGTCCCAGGCAGTCGCCATAACTGCGGTCTCAAGTTCGTCCATCCTGTGTGAAAATCCCTCGGCCTGATTTCTCGTATCTGCCTTCTGCTCCTTATCTGCCGCAAGCTCATCCAGGACTTCCTGAATGCTCTTCCACCCTTCTACCAGTGCTTTGACAGCATCTGCACGTTCACACCATCGGGTTCCAGGCAAACCCTTGAGCGTCAGCATGAAGTGATTCTTTAGTCGCTGCCAGCAATATTTTGAGTCAGACAGGAATACATATCCACTGACAAAATTGAAAAACATGGTACAGCCACCGCATCTTTCAACAGCCTGATCTCCTACCAGGTTTAGGCTGCGGTTGCAGCATGGAATAAAAGTGGCGTATTTACATTCTCGCTTCACAATTGCCTGGACAGCATTGTACCATCCTGACATGTTTGACGCATTGTCATATGACTGGCCTCTGCAGTTAGCAATATCCAAGCCTTTCTCCTTCAGAAAGTTCAGAAGTATGCTAGCCATCTGCTCCGTCGTGTGTCTCATCATCATAGGCATGAATGTCAGGAACCGTTCAACTGGGCCCGATGGCAGAACGTACTGGATAACAGTCGTTAGCTGATCGAGGCATGATACGTCAGGTGTCGAGTCAGTCGAGACAGAGAAATACTTTGCCTTCTTGGCTTCTTTCAGGATGGTGTCCTGCACCATTTGTCCCATGAGCTTCACCAGTTCCTCGCAAATTGTGGATGACAAATAGGAAACATGATCTTTCCTGTGGTTCGCATACTTTCTAATATGGCTAGCCAGCAGAGTATCATACTCCGCCAACAGCTCAATTATGCCACGGTAGTTACCATTACGAGCGGAACCTATGATCTCATCCGTGCCGCTTATAGCAAGATCACACTCAGCTAGGAATATCAGAGCATCGATGAGCCGCTTCAGAATCTGATGCCAGTAACACCGCACTTCCTCAATTTGTTTGGCGGCTAGGTAGTCAACATGACCGGCCTCCCTCTGTCGACTCGCAAAGGACAACATAGCCTCACGATGACCATCACTGCTTTCATGAATTTTTATTCTGGATTTTCCTGCCTTCCAGTTATCAAAACTGCCAGAAACGAACTTGGTCACTTGAACAGCATTGCCGCCGAACAACTTGCATGCAAAGCAGAACACGTTCCCTGTTGAAGGTGAGTAGCACAACCATTGTTTACAGGATTTGTCACCATTGAGCAGATGCGTACGCACAAAGAAGGTCTTTGTGCATCGACGTTGGAACGACTCGCCTGGGTATCGTCTGGCACTCTCTTCAAACTTTGATTCAGTGTGTTGGCAGTCTTTTGGACCTTTCTTGGCCCAATATTCTCAAGTGTCAGAGTCAATTTCACCCCACTGTTTCAAATCATTGGTGAAAGCCTCCAGCTTCACCAGCGTCGGTGCTAGTGCTTCAGTTATAGCCTCTCCTTTCACCTCTTCTCTCTCCGCTGAACTTTCCTGCTCTTTATTCTCTCTTGCCTCCACAGGTTCATCTTGCTTAGCCTGGTCTTCAGGAGCACTCAAACTCGCAATCACATCCGACGCAGACAATTGAGACGAAGATGCTTACTCTGAAGTATGAACTCAATTTTGGAATTTTCGCCAAAAGCTTTTCTTGTTCTGCTGCTTCTTTCCTTTTCTTTTTCATTTTATCCCATCCGCTGAGGTGAGAAGCCATAGCAAGCGTGCGCGAAGCAGTATGAAAGATATCACAAAGTAAATTGTTTAACGTAAAATTGATAGCATTAACTTGAAATCTTCGTTTAACAATAAACACAACGACGTTATAGTTATGTCACAGCGCAAAGAATAATAGTAACTGTATAATAAGTAACACTATGTATAGGCGTCCAAAAGTCGGACTCCAAATTTAATTCTAAGAATTATTTTGAGGTTAATATAGCAAAGGAAAACTGTTCAGCTTCCGGAAAATTCTCGTCTGTTTTCATCTGGGTCTATTTCAGAAATGGGCCTAATGCTGCAGCATCAATAGCACCCACCTTAATCTGGCCCTGCTCAGGACTAATCCTTCCTTTATGCCTAAAATGGTGTCCAGTGTGGCTCTCAATCAATCCGTCCACTTGCCTACTTTCTTCACTAATCCTCAAAATAAAGGGGAAAGGATCCTGCACTCCTTGGATGTGCACAGACAGCTCAGATTCTACCTTGATAAGACTAAGCCCTTTAGAAAATCTGACCAGTTACTAGTCAGCTTTGCAACAGGGGCAGAGGGCAAGGCCATTTCAAAGCAAACAGTTTCCAAATGGATAGCACATTGCATCCATTTCTGCTACAAGCACCATGGGAAACCAACCCCTCAGGGGGGTCAGAACACATTCCACTAGGGCAACTTCTACCTCTGCAGCATTCCTCAGGGGAGTCCCTACCAGGGACATCCTAGAAGCTGCTACCCGGAGTTCTGTTCACACCTTCACCAAGCATTACCACCTGCCTATCTTTTCCAAATCCAGGACAGGTTTTGCAACAGCAGTCCTGCAAGGCATTGTAGCCAGTCCTAACTCTTCGGGACTGCCTCCACCCTTCTTCTGCTTTGGGAATCTACCCAAGTGTGATGACTGCAACAGTGAAACACGAAGAACATAGTACAGTTGTGTACACTTACCATAAATGTAGATGTTCGAGTGTATTTACTGTTGCAGTCCTGGTTTCCTTCCCTCCAGCCCCCCTGTTTTTTCTCTATTTCTCTCTCTCTCTCTAAACTCTCTATGCCTTTTACTACCCTCCCCCCTTTTCAGGGGTATTGGTATTTACTTTTTACTGGTGGTGTTTTCCCCCACCATAACTTAGCTCCCTTTTGGGGGGGGTCCTGACATTTGGGGCAAGAAAAACTGATGTAATGGTTGCTTGTTTTTATACCCCTGACAACCTGACGTCACTCCTGGAGCAACAGCAACCAAAGCAGAAATACTAAGTCTCTGGTATTCGAGCCAACTGAGGGCTACCTGCAGGCAGATAACCCAAGTGTGATAACTGCAACAGTGAATACACTTGAACATCTACATTTATAGTAAGTGTACACAACTGTACTTTACTTATGATGGTGAAGAGATTCAAATTCTGAATTGTTACTTTATGCCTCTCCAATATATACCAACCTAAGGCAATGTGATCTAAACAAGCTAGAGACCTGCTACTACAAAATCGCCAAATTCGCCACAGGGGCATCCTACCGTAGTCACCACTGTCTCTCACTTGCTGAACTGGGCTGGCTTGAACTCCCTCACCTCCTTCAGTGGTATCAACTCTCACTCGCCCACAAACTAGTAAACCATCCACTAAATGTCCCATCCCTCCAGAATCTACTCCAACCCTATCGCACCACCAGACCACTAAGATCCAGCAACAAAAGTTACTTGCAGATCACTAAAGCCAATAACTCTGCTGGTGAAGCACTATTCTCTTGCGCCATAGCCAAATTATGGAACTCACTCCCACCCACAGTTACCTCCGTACCATCATGCACCCACTTCAAAACTTTACTAAAAGCACACCTAAAAACATGCTGGCTATGCCCTTGCAACTCCCACTCTAATATCATCCACCCCATCCAACCACTACCTTTCTCTCCACTCGACTAACTGCCTTGATTATAGCAAGCTCAGATGCTCATAAGCCTAGTACTTATTATACAGCAGGAACTTCTCATTGTAACATTTGTTAATGTCTGTTATGTACTTCACAGATAAAGATTCTAGCTGTCTACTGATGTACTATGTTCTTCATCTGTAAATATGTTGTAAGTAATTGCTATGTTAAATTGTTAATCGCTATGTAATCCAATGTAACTACTGTCTGTTTATTTTACTGTGGAGCTTTTCTCCCCGGGCCTCCGCTGAAAATGGACCTACGTCCAGTCGGACACTCCCGGTCAACAAATTTAAATAAATAAATAAATAAATAAAATAAATAAACCGAAGGCTCAGTAGCATTTTCATGTTTCTCTGCTGGGAACAGCTATAACTTGCAGTTTTACATAGTCAAGAGACACGTGCAGTCATTATTAGGCATCAGAGACTGTTTGAAAATGGGACTGCTTTCATTTAACAGAGAGGTCCACCATGTAAACTTGAATGAGAACAGTACTGGAAAACGAACAACACCAACTGGATAATCCAAATGTGAAACCAAGGAACGATGTAAAACAAAGCTTTATTCCAAAATTTCAAACCACACAAACAGGAAAACCAGAAATAAACTGCTAGAACTCAAAAAACATGGAGTTGAGCATTTTCATCCCCCACTAGGGACTTCTTCAGAACTGTTCAAAGATTTGTTCCCAGCATTCCTATAACATCACATTTAAAGAGACATACCCAACACAACACCATATATTACAATTCCCTAAAAACAACCATAAAAAAATATATAAAATTAAAAATTTTAAGTCACATCATTAACCCCATCTATAATATATATAATAAATAAAATACAAAACAGTATGTTAAAAACCATGAATACTTTATGTGACTTACAATTTTAAATTTTATATATTTTTTATGGTTGTTTTTAGGGAATTGTAATATATGGTGTTGTGTTGGTTATGTCTCTTTAAATGTAATGTTATAAGAATGCTGGGAACAAATGTTTGAACCATTCTGAAGAAGTCCCTAGTGGGGGATGAAAGCGCTCAACTCCATGTTTTTTGAGTTCTAGCAGTTTATTTCTGGTTTTCCTGTTTGTGTGGTTTGAAATTTTGGAATAAAGCTTTGTTTTACATTGTTCCTTGGTTTCACATTTGGATTATCCAGTTGAATGAGAACAGCTCAAATTTTGACCAAACTATTTTTTTTTTTTAGTATATTGATATTTTTGAAGACAAACTACCAGATGTGTACTCCATGAAGTTAGACTCAAGAGGTCAACCCAGTTATCAGACCAGCACAGAACGTTCAAATAGCTATGCAGAACAGAGTCAAGGCCGAGCTAGAGTAAATGGTGCAGCTAGGAGTAATTTGTCCGGTATGAACCAACTGAATGGGTACCTTCCATGGTAGTAGCTCATAAGAAAAGCTGAGATGATACCAGAATAAGTATTGATCCAAGAAACAAAGCATTAAAAAGGCCTCAGCATCCTATGTGCACAGTTGAGGAGGTTGCTGCCCTCATGCCAAATGCCACTGTTTTTTCTGTCTTGGATGTGAAGAGTTAATTTTTGCAGATTTTGTTTGACCGAAAGTCTTCATTGCTAACCACATTCAGTATGCCATTCAGGAGGTATAGATTTCTAAGAATGCCATTTGGAATAAATTCTGCCAGTGAAGTCTTTCAATGTGGAACAATTTTTTTCTGGCTATCCATGTGCTATTATAGTAGATGATATTCTAGTAGGTGGTAATGGAGAAGTCAAAAATGACAGAAACCTCAAGAAAGTTCTGGAAAGAACACGTGAAGTGAATCTTAAGTTAAATCCTCAGAAGTGCAAATTCAGGTTACAAGAAGTTACTTATTTTAGTCATTTGTGTACCATTTCAGGATTACGACCAGATCCTTCCAAGCAAACAGCAATTCTTCAGATGCCAGCTGCCAACAGTGTACAAGCCCTACAATGTTTTCTTGGCATGATCAACTTAGGCAAGTTCATTCCAGATTTGAGCCAACTTTCAGGACCGCTAAGAGAGCTGACGTGCAAACATATAACCTGGTCCTGGTTAGAACAGCACCAAAGAGTATTTGATGTCTTGAAACAGAAAATTGCTAATTCACCAACTCTATGCTACTATGATGTTCACAAACCAGTTGCTCTTTCCTGTGATGCTTTTAAGTTTGGTCTAGGTGCAGTTATTCTTCAAGAGGGTAGACCAGTAGCCTATGCAGGAGCGGCCTTAAGTCAACTGGTGCCCTAGGCAAAAGGGCACCATGGCACCCCCCACCACACCACCTGGTGCCCCTATCCTGGTCTACCTACACCAAATAAATATTGGAAAAGTGCCCCTGCTAGAGCGGCGCCCTGGGCAGCTGCCTAGTTGGCCTATGCCTAAGGCCGGCTATGAGCCTATGCATCAAGACCTCTTACCCAAACTGAGATACAGTATGCCCATTTTGAGAAAGAACTCTTGGCAATTGTGTTTGCATGTTCAAAGTTTCATGATTATATTTATGGCAGACCTATCCAGATAGAAACTGCCCACCAACCTCTAGTCACTATTTTGAGAAAGCCAGTGCTCACAACTCCTGCCAAATTGCAACGCATGATGCTAAAATTGCAAAATACAATTTCAGTGTTGTTTACACAAAAGGCAAACTTCTTTATCTTGCTGACACTTTATCTCAATCGCCCAGAAAAACCACAGAACAGCATGAGAATGAGCAATCTGATTTTGAAGCCGTGGAAGTGAGAAATTTTTCTTCCACGCATCTTAATGAGCTTAGGACTCACACAGCTGCAGATCCAATTCTCCAGAAGCTAAACCTCTTTATTAGTCAAGGATCGCCTTCAAAACAATCTTGTTTATCAGTAGCAGTGCAGCAGTATTTTCCCTACAGAGATGAGATTTTGTCAGACAATAGTATCATCATGAACGGTCCTAAAGTGATTGTTCCACAATCCTTACAACAAGAGTACATTAAAATCTTGCATTGTGCCCCCCCCCCCCCCCCCAGGAACTGATTCTACCAAAAAAAGGGCAAGATGACTAGTATTTTGGCCATCTATGTCAAAAGATATTGAGAAAGTACTTTCAATTTGTTCTGTTTGTAATACCACAAAGCCACATCAGCAAAAAGAACCACTTAATTTAAGCCAGATTTCTGAACTACCTTGGTCGACAGTAGCCCCTGATATCTTCGAGTGGAATGGTCAACATTACTTGGTGTTAGTAGACTCTTATTCATACTGGTTTGAGATTGACCTATTTCCTAACCTAACATCCAATACTGTCATTACTAAGTTGAAGAGACATTTTTCTGTCCATGGTAGTCTACACAGAGTCATTTCTGGCAGTGGTACACAGTTTACAAGTTAGCAGTTCTGATAATTTGCTGAAATGTGCGACTTTGTTCATCTTACAAGCAGTCCTGAGTACTCGCAGTCAAATGTGCAAAACAGCTGTTAGAGAAATCCAAGTGTGACAATACTGATGGTTTTCTAAACTTGCTTAATCTCAGAAACATTCCCCGCAATGATCATCTTGGTTCACCTGCCCAGACAATTATGTCAAGACAAACCAGAACCACATTACCAATCAGCAGCAATTTATTGGTTCCATGTGCAAAAAACAACAAAGCAGTAAAAGACTAACTGTTGAGAAAGCATTTATCCCAGAAGTCCTACTATGATACGACCAGCAAACTGCTCAGTTCATTAAAAGAAGAGGAGATAGTGAGGATGCAGACAACAAAAGGTTTTGATCACGTTGGATTTGTGAAGAGTTTGTCAAGAGCCCAGATCGTACATCGTCGAATCACAAGGAATGGAATTTAGGAAGAATTGGAAACCTTTATTACCAGTGTCTGAGCCAGTGTTACAGAATCTTGCCTGTAATAAAGACTGTAATTCTCAGAGTGACTTTTCCAATGTTCCTGTTCCCGAGGACATTCTATCAGCAATCACTGTTCTTGAGAATATCCCTGAAAGTCCTGAAGTAGAACATGTTGATAAATCCAGTCCTAGCTATTACACTGTGAGATCAGGTCACATCTCCAGACCTAGTTCCAAAGACACGGCCACCTGGACATGACTGTTGTTTTGTTTATTATTGTCTGTATAATTCCATGCCTATTAAAATGCCATTGCCTATATGAGACACCTCAGTAAAGAGGGAGGATGTAGATCATAGTGTGCGATATACCTTTAAGAAGCATTCCAGTCAGTGGACATGTGCAAGCAAGAGCGCCATTTTCAATGAGCAGCCAGAGTGACAGCATGCATGTGTGTAGTAGTCAGTCAGTTTGTTTAAGTTTAATGTTCCTGCCATCCATCCTAATGTGTTTATATGTAATAAACTACTTAAATTAGCACCCAGGGCGACAGTGCCAGTTCCTCATTTTTACTTCATTACCTTGTATTTTTACCTTAGTTTGGTGCATGATCTGAAATAGTTATTGGATGTGTGTTGCGGCTTTCAATTAAATCTGCATGTTCCTGTAAAATATAATTTCTCTCTTTTCTAGCCCAGTTATTGTACCTTGGGGAACAATATATAAATTCTCTCCATGTGCCTACTATTAAATTCACATCTTCCATTCCAAATATTTTCATAAATGTCATCATAAATCTACCCTGTTTTGTTACATTTTTCCTTGTAGGACCCCCAGATACATCCTCATTGTTGCAAATCAAGTTTCAGTCCCCATCTATAAGTACTATTCCCTGCTGAAAGCTGATTATTTCCCCAAATGTTTCTACAGTCCATAATAGCAGTTTTAGGTGGAATATAAATACATACCACCAACGTAATCCTCCTTCTTTGCCATTAGCTCCTCAATGCCACAAATCTATCACTATTATTTTTCCTGCTCTGTCAATACTGGAGCTCCTCTAGCAATCAGTATAAGCACTCAACTTTTACTTTGTCCCTAATAGGCTACTAAATATCCCTCCTGAAATCCTTTCCTTATCAATTCACATGCTCATTGCTTTCTAAGTGTGTCTCCGGTAGCATTGCTATTTGCACTCAGCATTTCTTAAATTAATTTCAATACCCTTTCCTTTTTGTTTATATCTGTGATGCCATTCACGTTCCAAAATAATATGGTTATTGTAGCCATTATGATAAGAAGTTATTATTCCCACCTATTATATATGACAGCTTTTTAAAATGTCTATTTCCATTTTTGTGTTACAATGTACCACAATGTACCCACTAATGTTTGGCAGATTAATCTTTTATACAGTTGCTTCTCATCCTCTCCATTTGAACATGTGTCACATTTTATAAGATGCTCCCAGAAAAATACAACAGCTTTTGACATTCCCTGATTTCTGGGATAAACGTTCTTCTCTTTTGCCTGCTATACAGTGAATAATCATTTTCCACAAACACTTTCCTGGGAATTCAGCAAACTTCTTGTAGGCCTCGTGTAACGCCTGCACAGAGTGCACATATTACTGCAATGAGCAGCAGTGCTGTTCTCATATTCATGCTGCTCATCACACTTACACCAAAACAAGCAAGTTTCATGGCCAGCAATAGTGCTGCCACAATGAAACCATGCAGAGCAGCATGACCGCTGAAACAAGAAGTATTTGAGTTTACCTACAAGCAAACCTACTCAACAAGATTATGCGTACAGCCACAATGACTGACAGGGGTGAAAATGCTGCAATAAAAGCAGTAATAACACAGTAAGGAAACTTGTACTGGGTGCAATGTACAGAACAACAGTTATTTTCAGAATGGAATAATGAGGGGGTGTAAAAGACAAGGCAGATATAAGGGAATGTACACTGGGCAGGGAAAGTGTGCTGATGAAAATGGGCACAGAAATAAATGATAGGAATGAATAAAGAGAAAAAGGGCATGGTAAATATGGCAATGTCCCCAAGACAGGATATATCAGTGTATGCAGACTTCCAAGACAAGTCAGTACATAACATTAAGCACATATGTAGAGAGCACAGCGTGTACTGCTGTTGATACCTCCTGTGGAGTATATTACATAATCACACATGATAGTATATATGTGATGGTCACACAGGTTTACATGTCAGTGGAGTTGAATGGTTGTGATATATCATCACTGACATGCTCACTGGAGATGACATTTACCAAGAATGGTATATCCAGTGGGGGTTATGTGCATACTCTGAAGATCTTCAAAATAATTTGCTTGATTATGACTGATATGTCACCATAGTTCTTAACCAATCAGGGACACATAGCAACACACAGCAACAGTCTCTTTGACAAATGTAGACAGAAACAGACACATTCATGGACACGTTTATAATATTATGACCATTAATCTGTGTCATTGACAGAATGTTAGTGTAATTTATTAATCATATTATGTAGGAACAGGCATGTACAACTGTAATGATTATCAGTATACTGTAAGGGGGATTCACCACCCTTTCCCCAAAAATGACTACTTTTGGAGGGGTTAAAAAGGACAACATTAAACCTGGAGTTGAAATCAGGGGCAATCCTGGCCAGTTGAGAGGTTTGCTGCAAGAATCAAACCCATGCTATCAATGTTCTCACTGAGCTGGATATGTGCTGGGTACAACACAGAAAGACGTATCACACAATCATGTAGTAGAACACCTTGAAGGGCAGTCTGCACTGTCAAATCCTAATAGGTATCCATCCCAAAGAATAGTTCTGTATGGCTGACAAGATGTATGGGAGCTCATGATATCAGATGTGATACACTTGACTAAAGCATTCCTGGCTGACATAGGCATATTGGCCATATGGATAACAGCACTTACAAACAAAGCACTATTATGAGTGGATTCCCTCCACACAGCTGGGTATTGTATGCATCTGCCACATGTCAGAGCAATGGATATTGTCTGAAGCATCTGCTAATGATGTGTGAATTAAGAAGTGAGCCATTATAATGAATAGTACAGCAGTGTGGGAGACTAATGGCAATGCATCAACTATGCTCATATGCACAGAACGTACAGCAACATAAACTCAAGTGTCAATGTTCAAGGAAGCTGTCACTGTGATATTGTACACATACCAAACACTACATAGAACACTATCTATAAGTACATGTGAAAACTCAGCACTTGTGCCACATCAAGTAAAAGTCAAAGTAAACTTTATTGTCATTCAAATCAACAAATGCAATGTATCATTGTCTCAGGCTTGTGTGCCTATTTTACGTTGATTTTGACTACCTATGCTATAATTGGACTTCAAACTGTACATCACCTCCAAATAAAACATTGAGTCTGAATCACATGTGACACAGTGGAACTGTTAACACAGTCATACATCTTCACCTATTTCACGTCAGTATATCAGTTGTACATCGTATGCCTATATGTTTATCAGTGGAAATGTGTGGGGGAGGGCCTTGACACCATAAATGGACAAATCACAACTGAGGTGGATGTGGTTCATGCAGAACAGTTAATGACACAAATGCTGACAGCCACACAGTGCTGCTGGGGAACACCTGTATAATTCTCTTGAAGAGCAACACAATAGTGCATACAGTGAATTTACCAAGGTTGCAAGTGAATCTCAGCATGTCATATTTTGTATAGAAGCATTACAGCTTGTGGATGAACCCAGGCATATGCTCCCATGTAATTAGTATGATGGGATATTGCTGTATGTCAGATAACATACACATGCTCACACATGCCATATTACATCTGTCACTGTGGTGCTTGCATGATGATAGTATAGAATGTTGATATACTCCACTACAAGAACACATGCTTTAGTAAGGCAACAATGTACATATCATCCAATGTCAGCAGTCTTCAGGAGGCATATTACTACAGCTGTTATGGAAGGAACATGAAATCAAATGGCAGCAGAGGCCATCACTACAGTAGTTCAAATCACAGATCAAAGCACACTGTTGTAGGGCAACAGTACATTAGCACCTCAACATAGCACATGTGAAAGACAGCAATACTGACATGTGCAGTGTTCAGAGTCATAGGACACTACTAGACTAATGACCAAGAGCACATAAAATCCTAGCCATTATTATATAATTTAAACCCAAATCTTGATATCTGTATGATGGAAGATTATAGGGGTATATGCATATGTGTTTGATTTCATACATACTGTCTCTGTCAAATGTGACGTGTACCACCCCATGACAGAATTATAACTCACACATCCAGTGGTCTGGAGATGGCTTGCAGAGGGTCATGGAGGAGCGCTGCTTCACGATGTGTGTACACATCTTTGAGATGATGAGATCCTCAGTGTTTCACAGAAAAAGGATGTTATGTGGACAGAGTGAAAAGGGGGATGTTGTATTCAGAGGGCTACATTAAAGGTTCTTCTGAATGGAAGTCAAATGAAAAGAGAGTCAAAACATCATACAATGATCATAGTGTACCACCAACCACACACATCAGTTAAGTGAAGTCAGATTTGAACACCACACTTTTGTAGATGTCTGACTTTAACAGTGTCAGAGTGTCCTTTAGAAGGGGATGACATCATCAGCGCATCAGCGTATACAATGAAAAACATGTTGGCATGAATTTCTGATGTAGGTGTGTATTCACATTCCGATGTAAAATTGTCTGCAGACTAATAGTTGAACTAAGAGACGTATACAGTCTATTTGACTGCTGTGAGATTAGAATCCCAGTCTATCTAGTTACACAAGCTGCAGAATACAGTATTTAATGTTAGCACCACCATAGAAATTGATCTTTAGTAGTGTCAGAGTGCACTTTATAGAGGATGACATCATCAGTTTATGCAGAAAAGAGCATGTTAGGAGAAGTGTCTGACATAGATGTGGACTCGCATACCAATGTAAAATTTCTGCGACTGATAGATGAATGAAGAGACACACAGACACGTTGACTGCTGTGAAATTAGAACTCCTACCTATCTATTTACTCAAGCTGCAGTTAATGCTAGTGCCATTGTGGAAGCCTGTCTAGTACCACCATAGAATCTGAACTTTAACAGTGTCAGAGTGTACTTTATAGAGGATGACATCATCAGTGTATGCAGAGAACATGTTGGGAGGAGTGTCTGACATAGATGTGGACTTGCATCCTGGTGTAAAATTGTCAGTAGACTGATAGTTGAATGAAGAGAGGCACAAACACTAAAGTCAACTGCAGTGAGATTAGAACCCCTACCTATGTAGTTGCACAAACTGCAGAACACAGTACTTAACAGTTGTGCCACCACAGATGTCTTAACACTGTTGCAGTGCACCTTATAGGGTATGACATCGTCATTGTATGTTGAGAAGAGGATGGTGGGAGGGCTGTATGAAATTACTGTGGAGTCAAGTAGCAGTGTAAAAGTATCTTCTGAATTTTACTTGAGTGATGGCAGGACCTGGACTCATGCTTTTCTGACTATACAACCAATTCAGACACACACACACACACACACACACACACACATGCATGCAAGTTGATTGCTGTGAGATTAGAACTACTTAGGTTCATAGATTGGTACTAGGCTATCGGCCCTAGGGCCTATACAAGCCTAGCCATAACTCACTATCTAATTACAGAAGCTAGAGAACAAAACACTAGTGCAACTGCAGAAGTCTAATTTTAAGAGTGGCTCAGAGCACTTTATAGAGGATGATATCATCCTAGTGTCACAGGTACATATACTGTTATGAGACTTGTTTGCAAAGCAAGAACTTGTGATATGGTTGTATGAGTGCAATTTGCAAAGGACATATAAATACAACCTGGCAACCTAGGTGAAAGAAGCTGTCATGAATGCAGAAGTGAGACAGACATGTACCTATTTCTCCGATGACACACACACGTACACAAACACACACTTTGGAAACAGCAGTAGTGCAGTGATAGAGTTCTGTGTCTTCACATTCAAATGAAGGTATGTCCACATTAATACAAGTTACTGAAAATATCAATGGGATATGGTCATGGTTGACCAATGCCCAGTGTCTCTATAAACCCATACCAAATGTAACAATGCAGTTATGCTCTGTAATTCTGGAGTCTGTTTGACAATGGCCCAAGTCCTGATATAGAATTTGCAAGTTGTTGCTGCTGGGCTTCCATGAATGTCAGAAAGTATGTGTTCAGTGAATCTGACATGCCACTGCCCTTTTCTTTTGTTTATGAATGCATTTCCATGTAGTGGAGGATTGCAGCCCAGTAACTAGAGTTAGACATGCTATACACGTCTTCACAAAGTGCATCACTGAGAAGCTGCTTTGCTCAGATGATGGCAAAGTATTAGCACGTGTGACTCGAATTTCAAGAATTTAACTTGGACTTGTGAAGTAGCAGTGTCCACTGGTACTCTTTGCTAAACTGTATATAAATAGGGACAAACAGTAACTGACCTGAATGGGGTTAACTGCAAAATACATCTGTTTGTTGTTAATGATCCATTTGTCAGATTTGCAAGATATGTTATTGGAGAAATTGCTGGAAGATAGTATGATGTACATGTGTCTTCCTTTGTGCATACAGGCTCAGCAGCTATGCGTGGCTGTCAGCACTTTGGACAGTACTGATTGGGGAAAGTACAGTTGCCTTCTAGCTTTCTCTGTGGCACAGAGTGTAAGAGCAAAAAGCACCTCCTTAGAGTACTAGTGAGCTGAGCCAGAGTTCAAATCGAGATGATTCTCTTTTTTTTTTTTTTTTAAACAAATGGTGTCAGGATGTCATTAGCTAAGTAAATGTAATCAGGACTGCAAATGTGGCTATCAATGACTATACTAAAGTATGTGTCTTCCCCAAGTTGTATCAGTAACGCCTATCTCAATACATTTCTACAACTAGTAGCTGTTTTGCAGGCCTCACTGCAAACCACACGTTAATTATGCATACAGCTTGCTACCAACGACAAGGGGTGGTACATCTTTTGAAATGATTAGTATGACTCCATGGATATCCTGAAATGTGTGTTCTGTATGCTTCTTCGCAGTAAGGATATTTTCCACATCATATTAGATGGTCATGTCATCTATCATCACATGAACATGACACAAAATGGAATCCTACAGCAGATTTTGAAACCTTGCACACTACAGAAGCAATGATCCCTTGTTGAATGAAAGTAACATGTTTGTATTATCCTTCAGCAGAGTCATGTCAGTTTGCAGAAAACATGATATGACCGGTACATCCTTCAGCCTAATAGATACATACTGGTAAAGTGGGGTGGGAGTAAAGGGATGAATACAAGGAAAGATGGGCATACACATAATAATGTTTGGTGTCATGGAACATTCATGGACATGTTTCTGGTCTGCTCTTATTATTAAGCTGCCATGCTCTGCAGCATGAAGTAACTGACATAGGGGTAATGAAGGGTTAGGAGGGGACAACATGCTTATGACAAGCAGAACAAGGATGGATAAATTTGTCATAGTTGTGTGGATGGATGTCAATACAAATAATCTTTTGGCCAGTATCCAGTATATCTCCATGAGAACTCATAACTGTGGCAAATGTTAAGATATGAATGATTAATCATATACTTTTTTTGACCAGTATCCAATATATCTCTATTAGAACTCAACTGTGGAAAATGTTAAGATGTGAGTGATTAAACATTTAATGTTCTGTAGTCCTATCTCACCTTCATTCTTACATATGGGATCGGAGCCAATCCTTGGCTCTGACTCGGCCTATTTACAAGCTGGAAGTCTAGTTGGCTCGTGGCTAGGTAGGTATCCCATCATGCACCAGTACAATCCCAAAACTCGTTTGCTGTGTTGATGAGTTCAGTTGTGCTTCTCTTTGGCTCTGGCTAAGTTTTGCATTTACTTGAATTTATTTAAAATTTTTTGGACTGTTTTAATCAAAAACTGTTATTGTATCATTGTTTAGTCACAGTTAGCATATTTTGCAATTTAGAATAGTTAGTCTTTATAATTGTGCCATTTCGTGCAATCTTTGGCCTTTTGGCTTCTTAGTATTGGTATCCTGTATGCTGTTTTTTGTGTTTCTTAATAGACTTAGTATTTGTAGGCGCCTTTGCGTTCTGTTAGACTGTGTGTTGTTAGTAGGCATAAGTCAAGCTTTTTGCAGATTCCCGCTTGTTGAATTGTTACTGTTATTAACAGAATGAGGTTCTGTTTTATTCCTTAGTCATAAGTCTGAGTTTTTTGCAGATTTCTGCTTGCTTCATTGGTTACTGTTGTTAACAGAACTAGGTTCTGTTTCCCTTGTTTAGTATTCCTGTTTGAGTGCGTGAACTTCTCTGCTTACTGTAACTCTCTAGGTCTGTTTTAGTTAGAAGACCTAGTTTCTCTGTTTCCCTTCCTGCCCGGGCTAGGCCCGTTTAAGTTAGAGGACCTAGTCTTCGTGGGGTCTTTCTCTTTCCTGCAGGGCTAGGCCCATTTAAATTAGAGGACCTAGTCCTCCCTCTCCTTTTTTCTGTGTGTGTGTGTGTGTGTGTGTGTGTGTGTGTGCGCTCATCTCTGTGAGAATATCTAAAGAAAGTAAGGACCATAAGCCATCTGGCTTTAAGAAATGTATTAAATGCTCACAGAAGATGTCCATAACAGATGGCCACAGTAACTGTGTTAACTGTTTGGGGTCATCCATTTACAGGAGACTTGCTTATTTTGCCACTCTTTCAGTGTTAGGGTGTTGCAAGAAAGAAAAAAATAAGCTCCTCCTAAAAGGTCTTCTTAAACCTTCCTTTGAGGAAGATCTGGATAGCTCTCCCTCCTCTTCTAAATCTACAAAGTAAAAGTCTAATTCCTCTAAGAGGCCCTCTCTGGCACCAGCTGGTGTCTCGGAACCACCTCTTAAAGTCACTAAATCGGAAAACTCCACTGTCTCATCGGCTCCACAGAGTTTGGTGCCAATAGAGAGTACTATTGTGATTACAGGGTCGGCCCCAAGTAGCTCGGAGCTGACTGCTGAGAGTATTTCACAGAGCCGGTCTATGCATCCTCTACCGGTCTCCCCTATATTGAAGTCTCTGATACTGCAGAGATCCCGCTCTCCTACTCTGTCTTCCAGGTCTTCCAGGAGTTTATCGGAAGAAGATGTGGAGAGGGTAGTGCTGAGACTGTTGAAGTCATCTGCTTTACCTAAATTGTTGTTGGCTCCGACCCAGTCGGCTCTGGAGCCACTTGAGTCCGTTCAGCCCCTTTCAATCATTCCTCCTCTGAGCCATGCTAGTCTTTTGGAGCCAGAGTGTTTGGTACCACTGGTGGAACCCACGGCTCCAGCTCTTCCAGTGGTTGTTTTGGAGCCGAGTTCCGCTCCTACACTCTCGGTGCCATCCATGGTGTCTAGGAGCCGAAGTTCCCCGGTCGGCCCCGACAGGGATGCCTGGAACCGAAACTCTTCGTTTCCGAGTTTTCCTCTTGGCGCATCAGCAAGGGTGAGCTGGGATCCTACATCTGTCTCGGAGCCGATGGCTCTGGATCCGACGGCATCCTCTGTCTCCTCTGAGCCGGGGAGGTCTTCAGAGCCAGAGAGGTCAGCATTCGAGATGATGAGGATTGTCCTGTCCTGATCTTCAGCTCCTACCAGGGGTACTGACACTCTTCCCCCCTAAGGCACCTACTTCTGTCTCAGCTCCTACTCTCTCTATGGACAGCAGAGACCCTCAGCATCAGGAGCCACTGGCCGTTGGTACCCACTCTTCTGAGACCTCCCTGGAATATCCTTCCAAGGATCCCCCACAGAAGAGGACATGTAAGAGGAAGCATGTAGACTCCTAGGATGAGTCTCTGACATCTGACACTGACCTCGAGGAGTCAGAAGGGGGCCCCAAGTCATCCTCTGATGATGTCTCCTTCATAGACATCCTGGAAATCCTTAAACAGAGGTGCAGCTGGCCCACTGTCACCCCTTCTGATGAATCTGTACCTGAAGGCTTTTGGGTCTCAACCTTCAGCCTCTTGGGTGTCTCCGCCCTTAGATGAACTGATGGAGCTAGTTAGTTGAAAGGTGTGGGATACTTCTGATGCTGTGGAGCCAGTCCCCAGGAGACTGAATAAGTTTCTTTCTGCACCTCCAGAAAAAGATTTTTTTGTCTAAAGGTGTTCCCATAGACTTCTTCTTCTGTCCATCCACCGAATAAGGAGTCTCGAACGATGGACAGATACGGGAAGAGTATCTTCTCTTCAGCGGCATTTACCCTTAGATCGCTGAACTACCTTACTCACTTCACGAGGCTTCAGAGAGATCTCCTTAAAGAATTAGGAGATTCTCTACAAGGTGCATGTGCTGAGGGAGTCCCTGACAAGATGTCTGCCCAGTTGAGGGAGTCCCTGACAAGGTGTCTGCCCAGTTGTCCACCTTGAACTCTATCGTCAACTCGTCCATGCGGCTCATTTCGTATGCACCCGATGGAGCGAGTAGAGCAGCGGGTTCAGGAATTTCCCTAAGACGTAAATCCTGGATGCATTTGTGTAATTTTGCAGAACTGTTCAAGTCTACCTTTACCAACACCCCCTTTGACAGTTCCTCATTGTGTGGACCCAAGGTAAAGGACACTGTCACCCAGTGCAAGCAAGAATGAAAAACACTCTCTGCTGTGGGAGTACATTTTACTGTTCCCTGTAAACCATATCCTAAGGGTCAGAGGGGTGGTAAAATGTGGTTCAAGAAGTCCCAGAGGTTTTTCCAGGATGCACAGGGTGACTCCTCCTTCAGAGGCAGAGGAGGAGGAGGAAATGGTAGATGTCGCCCTAGAGGCAAGAGGCGGTCCGCAGAACCAGGGAGGTTGTGATTCCTTTCAGGGCCGGCCTTACCATCGCTCCTGATGTGGGGGCCTGACTGTGTTTCTCTGAGGCCGGTCGGGGGTCGTGTTTCTTTGTATCCAGAAGCCTGGCTGGGTATCACTCAAGACAAGTGGGTACAAAGAATTATTACCAGAGGCTATGTCATACTCTTTTCTCTTCCACCTTTTGTTCCCAAGAGGATCCCGGATGTTCCACCCAATCACAGGTATCAGGCAACTGTGGAGGTCAACAAGTTGCTGTCAAAAAGAGTCATCCTAACCATCCCAGTAGACCAAATAGGATCCAGAACTTACTCCAGATTCTTTTTAATGCCAAAACATACAGGGGACTGAAGGCCCATTTTGGACTGCAGTAGATTGAACGAATCAGTAAAGAAAGACAAGTTCCAGATGGTGACACTGCAGTCTATCCTCCTGTTGTTAGGGAAAGACAGTTGGATGTGCTCAATAGATCTCCAAGATGCCTACTACCACATAAAAATGGACAGGGCATCGAGAAATCATCTACACTTCCAGCTGGGAGCCAGTCATTACCAGTTTCGTGCTCTGCCCTTTGGTCTCACCACAGCCCCCAGGATGTTCACCAAGTGTATGGCAGTAGTGACATCTCACCTGAGACGTCGAGGATTCCTGGTGTTTCTGTATCTGGACGACTGGCTCTTGACCTCCCCCACCAGGCATCTACTTGTTCAGACCAGGGACGCTACCATTCAGCTTTGTGCCCAGCTGGGAATTTCTATAAATAGGGAAAAATCTGCCTTATTGCCCTCTCAATCTGTGATTTGTATAGGCGCAGAGATAGACACAGTAGACATGTCTTCCTGTAGAAAGGGCACAGAATCTGGTTCGTCAAATTCAACGTCTTCTTCCCTTATAAATGGTCAAAGCCAAGACTATTCTGCAGCGTCTAGGGACCATGGCTTCCACCATATTACTAGTGCCAATAGCCAGACTACGCATGAGGATTCTTCAGTGGCTCCTGTCGTCCCAATGGTCCTTTCAGCATCTACCATTATCCCACCACATTCTGCTGACAGACTCTTGCAAGAAGGACGTCCTTTGGTGGACTCTACCCAATCAGTTAACCATGGGCACTTCATTTGTTCCTCACCAACCCATTGCCACTGTGACCACAAATGCCTCACAGATAGGGTGGGGGGGCATTATCTAGGCAGGACTGTCCAAAGCACATGGCAAGATCACGAGGCTCACCTGCATATCAACATTCTAGAGATGAGGGCAGTGCTCCTGGCATTGCAAGCACTTCACAATCTTCTGCCTCTGGGGACTATTGCAATACAATCAGACAACATGTCGGTAGTATGGTATATCAACAAACAGGGCAGAACGAGATCTTACCCACTCTGTCGAGAGGCCATGCGAGTTTGGAAATGGGTGATATCTTCTCAGAGTTTTCTGGTGGCAACGCACATTCCAGGGACAACCAATGTGATAGCCAACAAGCTCAGCCGGGCAATCCTGATGCCTCATGAGTGGTCTCTGAAACAGGAAATAGCGGAACAGATTTTCTGCAGATGGAAAGAGCCTTGCTGCGACCTATTTGCCAGCCCAATCAGTGCCAAATGCAGCAGCTACTTCTCCCTCATCCCCTCTCTTGGGGAATCACCAAGAGATGCACTTGTTCACGATTGGCCCCTGGCTCTCCTGTATGCTTTTCTTCCCTTTCCTCTCATTCCCAAGGTTATTCAGAAAGCGAAATGGCTGGGAATCAAACTTATCCTCATTGCTCCTTACTGGACTCGTCAGGTTTGGTTCCCCTTCCTCGGGCCTCTTCTCCTAGACAATCATTGGATTCTGGATCCAGTTCCAGACCTGCTGACTCATATGTCAGGTTCGCTTCATTC
The DNA here is from genome assembly GCF_019279795.1 of Protopterus annectens. Taxonomy (NCBI): domain Eukaryota; kingdom Metazoa; phylum Chordata; order Ceratodontiformes; family Protopteridae; genus Protopterus; species Protopterus annectens. Next base: position 259,324,990 of record NC_056733.1, read on the forward strand.
CTCCTTACACACCCACAATTTGACAGTGTGGCTGCTCCATTTCTATCCCTAGTCAGGCATCATGACTTCTCACCCTCCGTGACTCATATCCTTACTTCTCATAAACTTTCCACTAGGAGACTATATTCCAGTAAATGGAGAAGATTTTCTATCTGGGCGGAGAAAATGAATGTTGACCCTTACACTGCCTCCATTCCAGTGGTTTTGGAATTCCTGTCTGAGCTTTTTCACCAAGGATCTGTGGCTGCCACTATCAGAGTTCAATTGGCAGCGATTTCAAATTTTCATCTAGGCTTTCAAGATTCTACTCTTATGTCACATAGGCTGTGCAAAACTTTCCTTAAAGGTGTCACCCCTTTCAAGAACCTGTTGCCTCATGGGATTTAAATGTTGTGTTATCCAAATTAACCTGCCCTTTGAGCCTTTTCATTCATCCTCTTTAAAATTCCTGTCTTGGAAGACTTTGTTTCTGGTGGCTATCACGTCGGCCAGACGGGCGTCAGAGTTACAAGCATTGTCTGTGAAACCCACTTACCTGATTTTTCACAAAGACAGGGTGTCCCTTCACACTAATCCCTCTTTTGTCCCCAAAGTCTGTTCCCATGCCACCTTGAATCAATCCATAGAACTTCCAGTGTTCTTTCCAAATCATTCCAATGCAGCTGAATACAGGTTTCATCAGCTGGATGTCCATAGACAATTACGTTTTTATTTGCACCGGACTAAGGAAATCAGGAAATCAGATCAGTTATTTATTTCCTTCTCTGAATCCAGGTCAGGCTTACCAGTTTTCAAAATAATACTCTCTAATTGGATTTCTAGCTGTATAGCTAACGTTTACAACTCTGAGGGTAGACCTTTACCCTTTAAAGTCAAGGCTCACTCTACCAGATCTCAATCTACCTCTGCAGCCTTTCAAGCCAGGGTCCCACTTGATAATATTTATGCAGCAGCAACGTGGGCTACTCCTCATACTTTTATTACTCATTACAAATTGGATTTAACCTCCAGGGGTAGAGCATCATTTGATTCCATGGTACTCAGGAGTATTTTTCCTTGAGCCACCCAAGAATAAGGCGCTAGGGACACTGTCCCATATATAAGAATGAAGGTGAGATAGGACTACAGAACATAAAGAAGTTATATACTCACCATAGCATTCCATGTTTGTAGTCCATCTCACCCTTCATTCTTATTAACCCACCCTCCTACCCCCATCCTGGAAGTACCTGGAGAGAGAAAAATATTATTATATTTTTTATGGAGACCTTTTAGTATTGGCTTCTTTGTATATTTGTTATTATCTCTCCTAGTTAGCAGCAAACAAGATCTGGCAGTTGTACTGGTGCACCATGGGATACCCACCTAGCCACGAGCCAGCTAGAAGACTTCCAGCTTGTAAATAGGCCGAGTCGGAGCCGAGGACCGGCACCTATCCCCATATGTAAGAATGAAAGGTGAGATGGACTACAAACATGGAATGTTATGGTCAGTACATAACTTCTTTTTATAAACTCAGTTGTAGGCTTAACATTTCAAAATATATAGCTACTAGCTATTAGTAGGTTAGGAAAATATGCATGGAGAGGGTAATAGTATATTTCAGATTGGAGAGTATAGTACAATAGATATTAGAGAGAAAATTAGTTTTTAATAGGGGAGGGATTGTTTTGGGTAGGATGAAGTAATAGTAGAGGTAGTTTGATGAGTCAGTGCAAGGTGGAATGAGGGGGAGGGGTTTAAGTTGGAGCGTGGCAAGGGCATTCCCATTTAGAAAAATGATAAGAGAGTAGCTGAAATATGAAATTTGTATGGTTAGGTAGGTTTGCGTAGGTGTGTGAGGAGAGAGTTCCACTGTTTAGCTAAGGAGTGGGACAGCAGTAGATAGTCAGGAGGTCATGTAGGTTTGTGGACCTGAAGGAGATTTTGGTTTTTGGATCTGACTGAGCAGTTGGGAGTGTAAGGTGTTAAGGAAGTAGAGAGAGCTGGGCAGTTGTCAGGTTTAAAGATGAGCATGTGGGCAATGGTGAGTTGTAGGTAACTGAGGTAGTTCGGTAGTTCAAGCCAGTTGAGGGTGAGGAGAAAGTGGCAGTGTTGGGATAAGTTTTTTTAATTGGTTGCAAATTTGGAGATCTTGTGGTAGCACGATTCAAGTTTGGACCAAAGGCCAAGATGGAGATTGGTGAAAGGAGGGGCACGATAGATAAGGGAGGGGAGTAGGAAGATGGATGCAAGAGTTTGACTGGTAGAGGGATTTAGGAAGCTGTTGTGCCTGTAGAGGAGACCTAATATTTGGTGGATTTTCTTGATTGTGGAGTGAATGTGGGTGTCAAATTTTAGTTCTTCATCAATAATGATACCAAGAAGCTTGGTGTTGGGAACAATTTCAAGGAGGTTGTTGTTTTGGCTCTGTATGGTGAACGTGGATTTGTCAATGGTGTTTTTGGTAGGGGAAAAAACATTAGTTTGGTTTTATTTGCATTTAGTGCTAGATGTTTACATTGCATCCAGGTTTCTGTTTTGGAGAAGGCTAGTTGTCTTTTTGCTAGGAGCTCAGAGGGGGAGAAGGCTGAGCAGATGATTGTTGAGTCATCTGCATATTGGATGATAGATGAGTCTGGGATGGATTGGTGAAAGTTGTTAATGACTAGGTTGAAAAGAAGAGGGCCAAGAACAGAACCTTGTGGGACACCTGTGGGTGTGGGAAGGAAGGAGGAGGTTAAAGTTTTCCATTGGACACCTTGTTGGCAGTTGGGCAAGTAGCTGGAAAACCAGGTGATAGTGGTGGGAGAGAGAGGTGTAGGATGGGAGAGGTGGGATATAAGTAGGGTGTGTGAGATGGTGTCAAAGGCCTTTGATAGATCTAGGAATAGTGTGGATAGGAATTTGCCTGAGTCGCAGTCGAGGTTTATGGTTTCAAGAAAGAAAAGAAGGGCAGTCATGGTGCTGTGGCCAGGGCAGAAGCCGTGTTGAATAGGGGAGAGGAGATTGTTTAGTGTTAGGTGTGCCATGAGTTGTGCTTGTATTGTTTTCTCTAGTATTTTAGAAAAAGGGTAAAGAATGGCAATATGCCTGAAGTTGGTGGTATCAGTATTTTTGCTACCTTTGTGGAGGGGGATGCTGTAAGCATGGTGCCATATAGAAGGGATGTATGATTCTTGTATGGATCTATTTATAAGAATAGAGATGGGATAGGCAATGTTGTCTGCAGATTGTTTGAGAAAGGTGGGTGGAAAGTTGTCGGGTGCATTGTGACAGGGTTTGAGTTTGAGGAGAAGTCTTTTTATAGTGCTTGTGGGGAAGGGCTTGAGGCAGAAGGATGTGGAGGAAGGTTGATGACGGGGGTGGTGTTGGAGGAAGGGGGTAGGAAGGAGGCTGATAATTTAGCTATGCAGTCTATGAATAATGAGTTGAACTGGCTGGCTGTTTCAAGGTTGGAGAGGTTGAGGTCTTGGCAGGGGTTTTCTTTGTTGCCAGGATGCAGCATGGATGAGATGGAGTCCCAGAATTTTTGGGATTTGTTGAGTGCAAGGACTGGAGTTTGGAGTAGTGGGCTTTGCGGCCTTTATTAGTTTTTTTTAGGGGTTTCGTAGTTTCTTATACTGTAGGAGGGTGTTAGGGTTTTTATGTTTTTGATATTGTTTCCATTTTTGTCCCTTTGGTGCAAGGCTAGTTTAGTATCTTTTGATAACCATCGGCAGAGATTGGTTTTGATGTGTTTGGCTTGAGGTGGGGAGCATGCTGATTGAGAAGGGTTAGGAATGAGTGGTTAAAATAGGAAACAGCATCATCTAGAGGAAGGGTTTTTAGAGGGGACCAGTCAGTATGCTTTAAGCATTCAGAGAAAGAGGGTTGAAAGAGGAGAGGTTGCGGGTTTGGATGTAGTGGTGTTTATGCAGTGGAGATGGGAGACAGTCAGCGAAGGCTTTTAGGTGATCACTGAGAGGATCAAGTAATGTTCCAACTTTGGTGATAAGGTTTGGGTGAGTTGTTAGGATCCAGTCAATGGTGGTACCAGAGGTACCATCCTTATTTGGTCTGGTTGGAGATTGTATTAGTTGGGAGAAATTGTACAGGTTGATTGTGTGGGACGGGGCTTCAGACTTAATAGTGTTCTAGTTTATGTTGGTATCACCGAGTATATAGGTTTCATTTTTTATATTGGAGAAGAACCAGGACAGGATATTTTCAAGAATTTTGATATTATCACCGGGGGTATATAGAGGGCAGCGATACATATGGACTTGTGGTTATTTATTTTTAGTAAACCTATTATAATTTCAGCATTGGCAAAGGTTGGTATTTTATTGGAGTAGGGAGTTATGGTATGGGAGGTGGGGTAGATTATTGCTATTCCACCTCCTTTTATGTGGGCAATGTCATTGCGAATGATTTGGAAACCTGGTGGTAGGATTTTGCTATCTTTTATATAGGTTTTCAGCCAGGTTTCAGAAACGGCGGTAATGTCAGGGTGGTTATGGGAGAGCCAGGCATGGTATTTAGGGATTTTGTTTTTTTTAGACTTTGTGTATTAAGTGTTGTAAGACGATTGGACTTAGAGAACATATAATTCTTTTGGCCAGTATCCAATACATCTCCATGAGAACTCATAACTGCGGCAAATGTTAAGATGTGAGTGATTAAACATATCACAGACATATATTATAACATCACACTAAGGGATCATGCAAGATGCATGTAGAATCAAACCTGTGATGTTATGGGCAAAAATAAACTTCTCAGTCAAGTGATTTATGTCAGCACTCCACAAAGGAAGTTGCACTTTGTTACATCCAGCAGTCTAAGAACTGTCAAAAGTAACTATTTCAAAGTAGTGCCTGTACACTGTCTTAACTCTCTTCCTATGGTGCAGCATGTTAAAGCATAGGTTTTGCCATAGGACATGAGCAGCCATTCACCACCGCTCACCCTTGGTGCATGATGCCAAACTACATGCAAAAGCAGAGGACAAAAAGTGAAGGCTTTCTTATGGGCCTTTTCTGGTCATGTGTGTTTTATGTGATTCTATTTTTTTATCAGATTAAACATATGAAAATGGGGTTGATAGGAAAGTGGTGAAATGGAGAGTAAGCAGAAGAAAGAGCAAAGGGGAAACAATACAGGAATCTGCAGGAGGGAATTAGGAAAGAACCATAGATATCCACTTCTTCAACACAGTAATGTTTCATTTAGACAAACTTTGATGAATTTGGACTGTCTGTCACCACAACATGGATGTATGACAATGCAATCATGTTGTATAGCCAGTTTGACCAAATCAAGAGTGTTGAGAAGGCACATATGTGTAGTGGAGAGCTATGTGTGGGACATTTATTTATTTATTTTTTTTGGGGGGGGGGCAGGTGTTTTTTTTTTGCATTTCAAAAAGAGACGAATAATGGGGAAGGGAACTAGAAATGTGAGGGTCAGTTAGGCAGGGTAGATGAAGAAGCAGGAGCAGACAAACAGGACATACAAGATAAACACAAGGATAGTGATGTACACAAAAGGTCGGGGACACCATTATTGGGAATAGGTAAGGGACATAAGAGGCACATGCCTGTCAAGCATGGGAAGAGTGAGAATCTAGTCCTCACCCTCAGAAGTGTCAACATTGTCCCCTTCCTCAGTTCCTTGAGAGACTGCTAGAGGTGGGAGTCGCTTTCTGTTTTAATGAAAAAATAAATAAATTAAATAGAGATAAGGGGTGTGGTGAGACAAAAAAGAAAAGAGATGATTAGAACCATGAAATATTACATTCATGTTTTATTACAATAAATACCCATTTCTTATTATAGTAGCTATATAGCTTTCTAAGTCCCATAAATTATTCTGAATTGTTAAAAGTAATCCTTGGAATATGCATATATTCTATATATGCTTTTAAAGATAGTACAGATTAACTTAACAACATGGCATTATAGCCAATATTGCAGCATTTCAAATTAAAAAAAATGATCCTTGTTGAATGTGAATTTATAGGTTACTTGTGGGACTTGAACACACATAATCTAAATACGCTATTGTTGTTGTTTGTCTTTTTGGCTTTTCCCGGTTAGGGGTCACCACAGCGGAACTCCGATCCGCTAATGATTGACAGTCGATTTTTTTATGGTGCAGAGTTGCCAGCCCGCCGCCCAACCTTCAGCGAAGGCACGCCCATTCACGCATGTCTTTCGGAGGCCACTCGACCATGGGGAGGACATGCAGACTTCACACAGAAGGCACTCCAGCCGAGAATCGAACAGGAGAACTTCTTGCTGTGAGGCAACAACGCTACCGCTGTACCACCGCGGTATAATCTTACATTTGCCTAATAAAATGAGCAAATACAGAAGAAAGCATGCATGCTTGCTGTTACAGCTAAGATATGCATGCTGAAGTTGATACTCATCTATGGAATCACAGTATATTTACTACAGTCACTGTCATTTGTGCTGCAGAATTACCCCTTTCCTGTCTGAGTCGCTTGAATCTCTCACATGTGCCTCCCTAGTTGCTATGATTTCTTCTGCAGCTGGAAAATAAAGAATAAGAGAAAAAGAGACATGAAAGCATTATGCATATCAGTCTTGGCTATCTACAGCATTCCATATAATTTCAAGTTGCTTGATCTGTATACTTACGCAATTGTAGAATGTCAGCAGTTTGAAACTCATCCAGTCACTGGTCAAGTTGTGCCTGCTTGCTTCTGTTAAAGTAGTAGTGCCTACAATGCCCCAAGTGTATGGTATGCCAGTTGAACTAGACACAGCCATGGCTAGGCTGTTCCAAGCTTCAGTCTTGAATTGAGACACGGTATAGTTTGTTCCCTGCAGCAGCCTATAGCTGTAGCACTTCATAAGGAGTGCAACAAATATTTTTGACTGCTCCACTCCCCACCTCTGTGCCCTGAATTTGGTACTACCCTTCCCATCTCCTGCCATGTCTGCAAAGATCCTGCAATAAGAGTTGCAATGATTTCCTGGTAATTTGTGATATTGCATTTTATTACCAGTGTACAAACATGCAGAACCATGCCAACTGCATTTGTGCAATGGTAAGCAAAGAGAAACATTGCCAAACAAAGAGGAAGGAATTTATAAAACAAATTGCTGTAGCACCAGGTGTACATGCAGTGAGTTAATGGTCAGAACACAGGTGAGATAGGATTCAAATCTATTTGGCATTGATTTATGGCATGTGTGCAGCTATACCTGGTCACTCTTTGTCCAATGGTTAACACTGAAATGCTACTTGATTTTTAAGCCATGACTTTGGAGGGATCATGATGACTTGACCATATTTTGTGGGACTTACTGTTAAGAAACTTGTACAATGTGGGATTCAAACATATGTAAAAGGGAATGCATACTTTTCCACATAGGTGATTATTCCTCATTGCCAGAAGAAGTGTTTGCCAGCCATGGTCGTTATAGATATACAATTTAAAGAGTGAATGGTGCTATACTTCAATTAAGCCTGTATGTATGTATGACATTAAAAGGTTCTGGCTTATGCATTCTCAGGTTTGATGCAGGACTAATGTCTTACAATATACTGAAAATGGATAGACTTGCATGACTTTATAGGTTCATACTAGGCTATCTGCCCTGGGGAAATTATAAGCCTAGCCCGATTCTGTATGGCTTACGCCACCCCTTGATTTGAGTATACTGTGCCCTTTTTAAGGTTTAGTTTACTGTGCCTCTGTCTAATAGTTTGGAGTTATGATACATACCTCAAAGTACATTCTATTTTACAGTTACACTTTTGTTACGGGTGGGATGTAGATGATTGTCAGGAAACTATTGTGTCCATCAGAGATATGCAACTGCATTTTTTATTACATAATCATCATTGTCATGCTAAACCAGTTGAACACATAACAATTTTGATACATACAAAAGTATGAGTATGAAAGCAGTAATTATAACTTTTTTGTCAATCAACCTGCTATATATAATTATTGGTATGTATTATTAACTTTATAATCAGAGTTTTGTGAAAAATTACAGTGGGATACCCTTACTAACAAGAGGAGTGTGCTGTATTTGAGCCATGTCTCACTTCTGTTCTGACCATGAACTCACTGCACTCACACCTGGTGCCACAGGGAAAGCTAGGCAGCAGGGGTATTTTCCACACTCAGCACTGTCTGCAGTGCTGACGGCTGCACATCACCACTGAGCCTGTTTGCACGAAGGAAGGTGAACCAAATTAAATTTTTCACTTTTTTCTCAAGTAGTAAACCCTGTTTGTGCATAGGTAGGTAACACACAAATGGGAAAGGCAATAGTGGTCATATATTACATGTGCAAATACTGATTGTAATCCTTTGTCAGTAAAAATAACTACTGTGGGACTCCAACCCTGCTTTTTCTATGTTCTCTCTTTTTTTAGCTCAATGTATTTACACCTTGTGCCACAATGACAGTTGGGTAACAGGCTGAATTTCTGCAGTCATTACCATCCATGTTGCTGAACACCACTCAATGCCTCTAAGCGTGTTTGTGCTCTACAAGGCAACTGAAATGAAATGTTCACCTTTTCATCAGCTAACCATGTTTACACAATGTCACGTGCTGTACACATAAAAAAAATGGATTCAAAAAATGGAAACAAAGGTTAAACAATTAGCTCTGGATTTGAATCATCAGACTATTGCACTTACACAACACAGTTGCAGTGGGTTATCTCTTTGCCACAAACACAGCTTTGCAATACTAAATAAAATCATGTGCATACCAGCAATTCACATTTCATATCCTGTATTAACAGTTTATACAGTTGAACATTCTCAGTTGGTTGTACATGTGTGGCTAATATAGAGCAGTGAGTAATCACACAATTATATATGAATATGTTTTCAGAAATGCAGCTCTGTCTTATTTTTGTATTCTGGTCATTCTTCACTTATCTCTGCTTTACTATCAGACATGCATTCTGTATTGCATTTCCTATCTCCTTCAAGGTGTGATACAAATACATAACAGTGAACAACAGTTTTCAGCAAAGGCTGGAGACGTGCTGTTATGGCCAAAAATTATATATGTGTGGTGTTTGATTTTATTTAAAACCTCACTGCAGTTATTTCCACACTTTGTAAGTGTATCCTGACTGACACACCTACTGCAGAGAAGGGTGTCTGAATAGCTGACGTGTTTTCCTTTTTTCAGACTAATCATTCAGAGTTGCAAGCCATTAGCACCTAACAAAGGTGTAGAGGCTGCACTATGTTGACATCTGCTACGCAAAGTTAAAAGTTTGGTATTCAGCAATTCTAATCAGTTCACAAATCATGTGCATCTTCACAGTGCTCAGAGGGCTGAATCTATGCAATGAAAAGGTAACCGTGTAGCTAGGGAACTTGAAGGTGAAGAGACTTGTTTCAGGCAAAACAGAAGATTGGTATTTCTTTGAAGGAGATTTTGCCACTGAGAAGCACTTATTTTGCCAAGGTATGATTCTGTTATTCAAGGACATTTTAAAAGTATATTTATATAGCCAGTAGAAAATGAAGGCTGATCTGTGTGTATTTCTTATACTTCACTGATGGCATAGGCAGTTTTTCCAGAGCTTTACACTGTGAGATACACAGGTTATACTTACAGCACAAGTATGTTCTTACCATTTGCTTTTGCCATTTCATTTGGGATTGGAGAGAACTGTAATTTTGTTTGTCGTCCAGTGCAAGTGGCTGACAGAGGTGTTAGGATTCTCAGATGCCCCACAGCAACCTCCAAAGCAGAGGTGGGTGCATTTTGAAAACTGACTGGCATTCCTAAATTGCATTCTTGACTATTAAGCCATGATAACTGCATTCTTCAGTATAGGGATGTTGACAGAATGGGGGTGTTTATCCAGACCTTTACATTTGTGTTGGAGGGTGGGGGTTGCAACATACCATTCTGTTGTCCTAAATGAGAAATGTGCTTCAAGTGCTTTATGCTGACAGTGGGTACACAACCTCTGAGTATTTGTTGGAAAACATAGATTATTACTTACCTTCTCTTCCTAGCTTTGTACAAACCTTTTTGTTTGTGGTGGAGGGGGGGGGGGCACCTGTCATTCTGTTGTCCTAAATGAGAAGTGTTTTTCAGGTACTTTATGTTGACAGTTGGTACACAGCATGATTATTTTTTGGAGAAAGTACATTACTTATGTGCTGTTAATGGATGTTGTACTTCTCTGTTTTATGTCACATAGCATTATGACACCCAAGCCAGCAAATCCACAAAAAAACTTTTAGTGAGGCTGAGAGTGAGGTAATTATTTAGGCTGTGAGGCACCATGGAGCCTTTCTACTTGAGAGAGGCCAGGGATATGACTGCCAGAAAGGACATGGGGAACCAGGTAGTCACTGATGTCTGTGCAGATGGTGGTCATGTACGCATTTATGATCAGGTATGACATTGGTCCACTAACATGACTTCATCAGCATGGAGGAGGGCAATTGCAGTTGCCCACAAACAGCTGGCTATGGGTTGTGGTCCTGCTACTGAGCCACCACTGACACCAAATAAGGAGTTCCTGTCCACTGTCAGAGATCCTGACAGCTCAGGGGAGCCTTTGCACCATGTGATTTTTGTTAGTGCTGATGTGGCTAGGAGGACAAGTGTGTCCCAGGAACAGATTTCAGGTGGGCGTACATATGGAAACAATATATTGCCTTGTAGACTAAAATATAATTTGTCTGCTGCTGCTTGTGATACATGCTTTATATCTGTACCTCTTGGCAATTCATAATTATACAGAACAGTGGGGCAATAAACATAGGGGTATGGGAATGGCACAGACAAGTTTAGTTGCAGCTATTTCTTACACGACATATATCCTGTAATGAACATATATTGTTTATTCACTGTCCCTGAGTTATTCACATTGTGATGCTTAAGAGCCATCCTTTCATTGCTTCATTTCTTCCAGATCCATCTTCCCTGCAAAGTGTTGAGACATCTGCACATGGTGAGCAAATGTTTATTTTCTTATTACTGAGCATTATTTAAATATATTATCATTATGTGTGAGGAGGGTGCAATCAGTGTCTATATTGCTATAGCATCTCCAATTGTGTGACCAGTTTTACATTTTGTTCAGATGTTTTGGGTTAATATTTAGGGGAATAGAAATTTCATTCCCGTGTTTGTTGCTTATTGTCACAGGTGATCCTGATAGTGGAAGTTTTGGACTCCTACCACCTGTTGTCAGAATATTGGTATGCTCTGATGATAATCGTAGCCAAACAGAGGCACAGTCAGGGGTGCAGAGGTTTAATCTAACTCTGAGGTTGTGAGTCACACATATCCTGGATTTCCTTCAGACACAGGCGGTATGCCTATGCATACCCATTCCAGTCAGCCCTCAGATAGCAGACAGGTTGAGGCTGACACAGTTGATCTTGATAGTGTGGTTACTGTCATTTCAGTGCTGGTTGAATCTGGCCATAGCCAAAGTGTTGATAAGGTGCCACACAGGTGGGTTGGTAGGTGTATTCACAGGAGACCTGTTGTCCACCCTTTACCTGATGCTGGTTTGTCATTACATGCCACTCGACATATGTATGGGGCCATCATGGAAGCACAGGCATGTTCCACTAGGGCCTCTCAGAACATGCTTAGGGTTCTAGATGTGGCATAATCTGATGTGCATAACTGCCTCCACCGTGTGGCTGATTCAGTGAATTGAATGAATGCCACACTGGAATGAGCAGCATCTGTGATGGAATATCTGCTGGGAGAGAGACAGCATCCATGTGATCGTAGGTCTGCAACATCAGTTGGTGTTAGCCGACATAGCCATGACCGATCCCATTCCCATAGTGGCACTACTTCCACTGCTGTTTCAGTGGTTGACGATTCCACATCCAGACGTGGTAGGCCATGAGGTCATGGACCTGGTTATAGTCTTGAGGAGAGTTTGTCTAGCAGGCATCACTCACATTCAGGTAACAACAGCATATCTGACCATGGCTGTGGACATGCCAGTGCAACTCCTGGTAGAGCCAGTTCACACAGTTGGGGGTGATGATGCAGAACTGATACCTTTACTATGCATGGCACACACCTGTCTAACATGCCAGGAATTGTGATAGCACAGAACTTGGCTGTTTTCATGCAGGCAGTCATACACATTTCATAAAGAGTGCCCATACAGACACCCACACATACCAGCTACATGAGGCATTAATGAGGATTGCAGATCATCCTGTCTCAGTGGCCCTTTGATGTTATTTACATTCCTACCTGCCTGTGTTTTTTACTTGGACACATTCACTACTTTGGTGTCAGCCTTGGCCTCCTGCCTCTCACCCAAACCCTGTGCAAATAATAACTATGCCTTCACCTTGTTTCTGTTGTTTGGATTCAGGGTTACATATATATATGTCTGATGCACAGGGTGGATAGCTAACTGAGTGCTTACGATATGTATTGGTGATGTAATTTGGAATTTTTTCTGAATTATTACTGTATTTTAGTGTTGTGATTCCTACCTTGAAATTGTTAATATGGCAGTCATGCTTATTGCTCCATTTGTGAAAATGTAGGCATAAGACAACTTTGGAATGCTTTTTCTATGCTGGGTATTTTAGATGCATGAGGCATGTTAGTAGCTAAACTGCATAAGTATATATTACAGAAGTCCGTCATGTCACATATTGATGTCATTGCTGGAAGACTTACACACATTCTACTTAGGTACATTTACAAGTAACAGTATGCAGGTATCTGTCATTCATTCATGTTTTTACACATTTATTTTTCTTTTACATGTTCAACACTTACCTTGATAGTCCTGCAGTTACAACTGTTATCTTTCAGGGTTGACTCTGATGCTAACAGTACACAGCCATTACATGGTTAAGTAAAAGTTGTGATCATTGCCTGGCATCAGTTTTACTCTATGTATGTGCATAGGATGAAAGGTGGGGTCTATATCACGAAGTTCAATGATAAAAAGAGCGAATGTTCTTATATCAAACACTAAAAGTCGAAAGCACTGAATGCCGAACACACGGAACAGCAATTTTTTTCTTTCCTAGGGAAAACAATCGCTGGACCGTTTTCCGGACTTTGCCATTTCCTCCACTGTGGTGTGATCTCAGAATTGGTATATTTAAGAAGGGAGGGTGTGGGAGGTGAAGCCCCCCACTTTATTTTGTGTTTGGATTTTTTTTTACTTGGGAAAAAATCGCTGTTTCGTGTGTTTGACATTTACTGCTTTCGGATTTTAGTGTTTGATATAAGAGCGTTTGCTCTTTTTATCATTCAATGTCATGATATAGACCCTGAAAGGTGTACCCCTTAGGGGGTGAGCATGTGTGCTATCTGTTGCCTCTTGGCCAAGGTGAGGGCATATTGTACATGCCTACTTCTACCTACACCCACAGCAGCTAGGGGTTTCCCCTCTGACTTCCCATCTGCATTTGGATGTGGTGACAGTGCCAGTGCTGGTGGCACATTTGCTCCTAGCTCTTGATGTCATTGTTGCAGCTGTTTTCACAGGATGATATTGTGTAGAATAGCACAGACTATGATAATTTTGGCACAGGTACTGGGATCATACTGCATGACCTCCCATGTATCTCTACACTGAAACCATGACTTAAGCAGCCTAAATACATATTCTGTGATATTTCTTATTTGATCATGTGTCTCATTATAGCAGTACTGTCTAGGTGGATGTGCATTTCTGATGGGCATCATCAGCCATGGTTTGAGTGCATTCCTTGCATCCCCCAGTAAATGGCCTTGTGAGATATCACTCCTGGAAAACCTGTGGTACAGTTGTGAGGTGTGTCAGACATGGGAGTTGTGGTAACTGCCGGGGTTGCCAGCACACACAATCAGGATGATTCCACTAGCATTACACATGACCTGGCAGTTAATGGATTGGAATCCCTTTCCGTTGATGTAAACCCTTCCCTGTTCCCCAGATAATGCTTTGATCTCAATGTGCATGCAGTCTGTGGCACCCAAGACTTCAGAGAAGCATGCAATTTTTTGTATTTTTACATTTGATAGAAACAGAAAGCTTTTTAAGGTCATTAGTTTATGATATTGAGAATGTATATATGGCTTACAAGCATTTTTATGAACAAAAAATATTTCTTTGTGATGGGTTAACATAAGTATGTTTTTAAATGATGGAAAAGATTTTGAAGTCTAGCTGGGTAGGCAAACAAGATGGCTGGCCAGGTGATATATTTAAATGAAGGTTTTTTTCACTTCTGCCTTGTTCTGATTTAGTCTTATATTTCACATGACGGAAGCGCTCAACAAACATTGTTTTTTAACATTAAAGGATTTAACAAATTTTACGGTGGATTTTTGTACTTACATCCTTTAAGCTGCTTGGAACACTTTTTCGGGGGGGGTTGTATTTGTGTGTGTCACAGCTCATTTTTATCTTGGTTTTGAGTACTGCTGGGTTGGCAGCATAAGAATTAAAGGTTCACCTTTGGATATTAGTTCATCTGGGCCAGCGACGGGCATTCTGGTGGCAGGATTCAAAGAAGTTAAAGGTGAACTAACTAAATTGAATTATTCAGCCAACATTCTGATGGATTTATGAGTCCACAGCAGGAGGTTTATGCTGATGTGAGCAGCCAAGAGACAACTCATCGTAAAGTGTTTTTTCCTCGCAGTGGAACTTAACATAGCCTGAATGTTGGTGCATGATGAAAATGACATATTCTCATTATTTGTCAACAGGAAGGGCTCACATGCCCAAGACAGAAGACCCAATAATTTGGATATTGGTGAATTTAGAAACACCATAGGTACTGTACAAGGGACTGACAATTTTCAAGGGGTTAGTTCTAGTAATCAGATTTTGGATATAAACAGATGGTTAACCAAAACCTTTAAGTTTTTGAGCTACTTCCAGAGTCAATTGGATCATCTGCATGATAACACAGGGGATTTAAGTTTGGTGGACTTAATTTATCTGTTTGAAAGTAAACTTGAAATTTAAGAACTTACAGTTACACTCTGTCAAATAACAGTTGTCTATTAAATTAAAGATTCTCCCATTGGGACTATGAATGAGCAAATTTATGAATGGTTTAGATGTAAAAAGTAAATGTTATTAATGTTTTACAGCTTTGTTAAATAGGCATGTTCTGGAACTTTTGGAACATTTCATTACATGGAACAATTCCAACATTAAGGATTTAATGCAAAATAGTTGGCCTGTAAATAAGAAAATAACTGAGCATTTGTTGCATGCACCATGAAAATGTATATGATAATGTTTTTAAGACAATTGACAAGAAATTTGAAGTTAACAGGGTTAGAAAAATGAAGAAAATTCAGTGTGATATATCCCAGTATGAGGAGAAAAGGGTATATTTTACTAAGGCACACACACAAAAAGACCTTAACGGTCAGGCAGTTAACATTGACAGTTTTAGGGACATTCCTGCTGTACATAACAACTTTGAAGGTGAACATGACCCTTTAGGTTCCCCCCCTCATGCAGTCACAAAGGTTATTGAAACAGAGTGAAGGGATGAATCGGCAGACATCTCCACTTCCCCATACCAATCAGCTCAGGGCAGGCAGGGATTTAAAGGGAATATATATTCTGGCAAAGAGGAGAAGGAGATAATTACTAAGGAACATGGGGGTGTTTTGTTAATTCGAGGTGGATTTAAGATTTTCAGTTATAGT
Organism: Protopterus annectens; assembly: GCF_019279795.1. Taxonomy (NCBI): domain Eukaryota; kingdom Metazoa; phylum Chordata; order Ceratodontiformes; family Protopteridae; genus Protopterus; species Protopterus annectens. The sequence goes on from NC_056733.1 coordinate 259,340,643, forward strand.
AATCTCGATATCACCACCGTTCATTTTGACCTTTTCCAGAAAGGGTTTAAATGCATACCCACAAAGAAATGTGTTAGTGTTGATGCCCTTGTGGAACTTAAACTATTTACTACAAAACTCAACTTGACCATTTTATTTAATACACTAGGGCAAGTAAAAACAAACAAAAATGAAGTTTCTATTCACAAAAAGAAAAGTGTTTTCAGCCCCCCTTGCATCCTTTGTTAGAAACCTTTGAAAAGAAATGGACATTTATATTTATGTCCACTCAAACGCTCACATGTGTAGATTTCATCTGCCTAGGGAAGAGAGAAATCTGCTTGAGGAACTTAGTAAACAGGAACACCAGGGTTATGAAACCTGTCAAATGTGGGGAGTGGTCATTTTTGATAACACTGACTATGTTAGTAAAATGTTGGAGATTTTGAATGATGACACCATATATAGTGTCACTTCCAAGAATGAAGTGAACATTACCTACAAAAAGAATGGTTTACAATTACTAGATTATCTTTCCCAAGGTTTGTTACCACCTGACATTTGCAAATTTTTGAGCAACTCTACACCCAGAATACCAACGATCTTTGGTATTTCTAAAATACACAGAGATGTTGATAATCCCCCTCTCAGACCCATAGTAGTTGCACAGGGATCCAAAACCTATCCCTTAGTGGTCTTTATTGATAGGACATTAAAACCAGTTTATTCACTGTTCAAACATCTTCTAAAAGATTCTTGGGACATTCTTAGTCACTTTGACAATAGCCTATGGTAACAGAACATAGTTTTTTTAACAATCAGTATTAAAGACCTGTTTACATGTATGCCTAAGACCGAAGGGTTACAATTTTTTCATGAAAGCCTTTTAAGGTGCGGTTTCCTACAAGGTAAAGATAGCCATATATTGATGGATTTTATAGTTAATTTCAGACAGCAATTTTGTCTTTTATGGAAGGGAAATATTTAAACAACACAATGGTGTAGCTATGGGATGGCATGTGCCCCCATTTATGCTAATTTGGTTTTGACCCATTGGGAAATGGACTTCCTGTTTAAATAAACATTTATAAGTATTGTAAAACCTATTTATGTTTCCCAGATGATATTTTTTTTCTGTGGAATGAGTCTAAGGAGAATGTGAATGAATTTATGAAAATGTTGAATTCAAGTACAAATTTCTTACAGTCTAGACACCAGTGTGATGAAAAGGGGATCAATTTTTTAGATACCTATATCTCTGTTACCCACAATGGATTTAGGTCAGACATATATAGGAAGCCAACATTCAGCAATGCCTATTCACACTTTCATAGCCATTACCCTTTCAAGTGTTGTAAAACAAAAGCTTGATTAAAAGGCAAGGTATTAGGCTTGTACATATGCTCTCAGACAAAGTAGTTTTGGTAGAGGATATTAATAAATTGAAGCAATGTTCCTAGAAAGGGGCACCCCCTAAAAGCTTATAGAAGAGGTTTGTCAGGATATTATGTGTAAATGCGGTACAAAATCTAAGCCCTTATTAGGTAATAAAGAATTTTATATACAGAATGGTGACAACACAATGTCGAATACAGGATGTGAAAGGGCTTTGGTTATTCAACATAATTCAGGCTCAGAAGACCTTAAAAGAATTATTTGCAAGAACTGGAGGATACTGAGAATGGATAGCAATATTTCCCATCTTCTAGGGGAGGAACCATGTTTTGTTTTTAAAACACCCCAGCATTTAAAAGGGATGTTGGAGAGCAACTTTGAAATAGGCTGGGATAATAAAAAAACAATTAGAGGCACAAGGAAATGTGGTCATTGTAAATACTGCTCTTTTAATTTTGAGGGAGAATTACACTGGGAGGAAAACCAAGTATTACTGTGAAATTAAATGATGGTAACTGTAAATCTAAAGATGTAGTCTACTTGGCTAAGTGTGTCTCTTGCTCATGTTTTTATGTTGGGAAAACATAGAGTATGTTCAAAAAGAGAATATACAAACATACATGATATCTCCTTAAGGTGTACTAACAACACACTATAGAAACATAGTGAAAATGTGGGTCATTTGACAAACTCATATTCTGTACTGTTTTTATAATTTCAAAATGCTTCAGGGGTGGTGACTGGGAGACCAAGCTGGAGTATAGGAAACTGTACTGATCACTTAGTCTTAATCCCACAACACTCCAGGGCTTAATGACGCCGTACCAGTTGCTCCAGTTTTGAAGATGAGGGCTCCAAAGCTGTAGTCATTTTACATTTTTATATTTTTACACTTAATAGTTTCAGAAAGCATCTTAAGGTTATTAATTTATGATATTAAGAATGTATATGTGGCTTACAAGGATTTTTATTAACAAAAAGTATTTCTTTCTGATGGATTAGCTTAAGTATGTTTTTAAGTGATGGAACATATGACTTTAAGATTTTGAAATGTAGCTGGGTAGGTTAACAAGATGATTGGCCAGGTGACATATTTAAATGAAGGTTTTTGTCACTTCTGCCTTGTTCTGATGAAGAACTGTATTTTAAACTGCTCAACGTGCACGAGTTCAACAGAATCCACTGGATAGGTGAAATAATGAACCAGTACTGTAAATATCATTTATTATAAAAAGCAATAAAATTTATAGGTTTAGCGCTTTCATCTAATATAACTTAGATTTCATCAGAACACAGTCCATACAAATCCATTCATTTTTATACATCATTCAAACAAATTAGTGCACCAATCACATAACAGCTCTTCAAACAAATAAAATAAGAGTCTGCAGATTCGATTTCAAAATACTAGTAAAATGTAGTACATGAAACCTAATGCAATGCCTCAAATATTAAACCCATCTTTGTAAATATGTAGCTCTCTAGTATTAATCATACTTTATTCTGTAATATAGGTTTAATCGAAATGTATTCATTAATACCCGGTGGTGATGTGGCATTCAATAGAATTTGCCATCTAACTTCTTTCTCCCCCAGAGTATACTTAATACTCCCACCCCATTGTGCTACCTTCACCAACTCTAATATTGCAAACTTGAAAGTACTACAATTAGAACTGTCCCGCACATGTCTAAATAAGGCATTGTTCTCATCCCTTTTCTTTATTGGGTACAAATGCTCATATATCCTGTTCTTCAATTTTCACCCTGTTTGTCCTACATAAAAACTAGGACAGGAAATACACAGGGCCAGATATATGAATTTCTTTGTGTCACAATTACCACGACAAAAGTGCAAGACATTTTTACCAATATTATGTAACTGTACATCATTGTCTTCCATAATAGCCTTACATTGATTGCAATGACCAGACTTCCGGGTACCTGTCTGTTGTCCTTTTGTACTGGATACATTATTTTCAAATTTACTCTTGAGATCATAACCTACACTATTTACAAACATAGGCTCATTGCCAACTAAAGCAGATATTGCATCATCACCCCTTAAAATATTCCAATTTCTCTTAATAATGCGTTTTATATCCTCAGTGTAGTTACTGAAAGGTAAAATACATGCCATGTGATAATCACTAGCATCTCCTTGACTGTTAGTTATGCCTGTATTGTCTATACCCACTCCTAATAAAGGTTTAAATTTAGTTCTCCACATTTTACTAACATACTCTATAGCATCCTTGATCACATAATCAGGATATCCCCTCTGTTTAAACATATTTCCTATTGTATTCAATTCCATCACCATCTCATTGTAATCGGAGGTCATTCTAGCAGCACGAATACACTGACCCTTAACTATATTATTTTTTAACCTCACAGGATGACAGCTGTTGTATTCCAGGTAGGTATTACTGAATGTCTCCTTCCTATATATATTTGATTTAAAACCATTAGATGTTAAGGTAATGTAAGTATCCAGATAAGCTATACCTTCCGTACTATATTTGTATGTAAAACTCAAATAGGAGGTGGATGTATTGATGTATTGAATAAAATCAGGGATAATAGTGTTATCCCCCTCCCATACAATAAATACATCATCCAAAAACCGTACATATCGTTTAATGTGCTGCATATATCGGCTACTAAAAATCACTTCATACTCCCAATCTAAAAGGACCATATTAGCATAAATTGGGGCACAAGCCGTGCCCATGGCAACCCCCTTATGTTGTCTAAAATATTCACCCTCATAATAGATAAAGTTATAATCAAGTACTAAACTCATAAATTCTTCTATTAACTTAACTTTATCCCAAGTATATTCAGTACATCTAATGATACTATTAATGAACCTTTCCATACCCTCTTCCCTTGGAATACAGGTGAACAGGTCCTTAACGTCTATAGTGACCAAAATTAAATTTGGTTGCCAAATAGAATGAGTTAATCTAGCTAAAAAATCCCATGAGTCCTTTACTATATGATTGGTAATGGAGTATATTGGTTTTAACCAAGTATCAATAACTTTCCCAAAGGGGAAGGTTTTAGACCTACTACCCGATATAATAGGTCTAAATGGGGGATGCTGCATATTCTTGTGTATCTTTGGGATACCTATTATAGTGGCTATAACAGGGTACTTCACCTTTAAATATTGATATAATTCCTGATCAGTCCTATTTTCTATCAATAACTCTTCCAAATGGGCATCAATTCTTCCATATGCAATGTTTACTTCATTAATTGATGAAACTTCATATTGATCTGCATCATGTAATATAACTTGTATTTCATTCTTATAATCAGTAGATTCATAAAATACAACTCCACCCCCTTTATCGGGTTGCATGATCCTAATATTAGGGTCACCACACAATTCGCACATGAGTTGAAACTCCTCCTTACTCATGTTATATTTTATAGAATGTGAGCCCTTATGCCCATATCTATACATTTCATCTAATACTACCTTTTCAAAAATGCCCAAAGTCGGATGTAATTGTGGGGTAAATACACTTTTCCTATACAATGAAGTCGACATTCCATTATTCTTGTTGCCATTAAAATACACTGATAAATTTAACTTCCTCAAGTACAACTTAAATTGTATAACATTATCTACTAAATTAAATTTACTTCTAGGAATAAATTTCATTCCTTTCCTAAACAAAGCAAAATGTGTGTCAGTTATATTCAAGGATGTATAATTGTAAATAAAAAAATTATTCTGCCCATATTGAACCTCATTGTACTTCACAATGGGTTGTACGGGTCCTACTACCAGTGACCCCTGTGGTTCATATGTTGTGGTGGCTGTTGATTCCACCGAGCATTGGTATTCCTGTCCTGTACTTCCTCCCAATTGTATCCCTGTCCTAAAAAAGGTCTATGTGTGTTTCGTACATTATACCTAACTTTTTTGCCATTTCCACCAGCCTCACTGGCTTGAGTGGCAGTATTAGATTTATTAGCCTTATTCTTGCAGTTGTACATAATACCATCCTTATATTGCTGTAAGTCCCGTTTTAATTTGTCACATTTCCCCTTAAAAAATTTTTGTGAGGCAGTTTCAGCATAAGTAAATTGTTTATCAAATAAAACACGCCATTGGTCAAAGACCAAATCCTGTGTAATAATATCATTCAACCTGTTGACTTCTTTAGTGAGACTGGCTAACGTATAGTCATTGCATTTCATTATAAATTTCATGAAACTAAACCCAAACGAATCAAACAGAGCATTGCATTCCTTAATTAATTCATCATTAAGTTCTACACCCAAAGGTCGTTTAAAAAAACGTAGTCCCAACGGGACTATTTTTAATTCCATACACCTGTTTAAATAAGAATTCTCTAATTGCAAACTCTTAATGTCATTCAATTAATGCCCAAAATCATATATAATGTCTCTCAAAGTCCCATTTTGTTCTTTGCTGATATGGTTGTGCCCCTGTACAATAGAATCAGAGAACACAAACGGATTATCAAACATAAATGTGTCTAAAACATTATTAAAAATCTTGGTTTGTCGTGGAGCGGTAATATCCCCTGAAGGAACAAAGGATTGTTTAACAGTACCTGGTGCTGCAGTATTCGCAACTACAGAATATGTGCGTTTTGGTACTGTCCTTTTCGGTTTGGCGCCAGAAATCAAATAAATGTCCTCCGTACTGTTGCCATGATCTAAATCCCCAGGAGTACTGAAGCTTTTCACTCTACTGATAGCTGCAACCGTACCATTAGAGGTCCCTTTATTCTCCGGCAAAACACTATGTAAACATTTCACTTCCTGGTTCCCTGGAACTGTAGGAGACCCATGTTGATCACCTGATGAAACAACATCAGTTGATAGGTTCCTAAAATCGGCTGTGTTCCCCGGTTGACTACACAGCTCAAGTAACCTCGTTAGTTCACCTTTAATAATAGACATTTCGGATTGGAGCTTAAGAAATTCGTCCTTCCTTACTGGGGAAAATATAGAAGGAAGCTCCTCCAGTGAATTCATAATGACGAACGACTATGAAAAAAATCCACACGAACTCGAACCCAACTAATACAAACTGCTCAACGTGCACGAGTTCAACAGAATCCACTGGATAGGTGAAATAATGAACCAGTACTGTAAATATTATTTATTATAAAAAACAATAAAATGTATAGGTTTAGCGCTTTCATCTAATATAACTTAGATTTCATCAGAACAATGTCCATACAAATCCATTCATTTTTATACATCATTCAAACAAATTAGTGCACCAATCACATAACAGCTCTTCAAACAAATAAAATAAGAGTCTGCAGATTCGATTTCAAAATACTAGTAAAATGTAGTACATGAAACCTAATGCAATGCCTCAAATATTAAACCCATCTTTGTAAATATGTAGCTCTCTAGTATTAATCATACTTTATTCTGTAATATAGGTTTAATCGAAATGTATTCATTAATACCCGGTGGTGATGTGGCATTCAATAGAATTTGCCATCTAACTTCTTTCTCCCCCAGAGTATACTTAATACTCCCACCTCGTTGTGATACCTTCACCAACTCTAATATTGCAAACTTGAAAGTACTACAATTAGAACTGTCCCGCACATGTCTAAATAGGGCATTGTTCTCATCCCTTTTCTTTATTGCGTACAAATGCTCATATATCCTGTTCTTCAATTTTCTCCCTGTTTGTCCTACATAAAAACTAGGACAGTATACTCTGAGGGAGAAAGAAGTTAGATGGCAAATTCTATTGAATGCCACATCACCACCGGGTATTAATGAATACATTTCGATTAAACCTATATTACAGAATAAAGTATGATTAATACTAGAGAGCTACATATTTACAAAGATGGGTTTAATATTTGAGGCATTGCATTAGGTTTCATGTACTACATTTTACTAGTATTTTGAAATCGAATCTGCAGACTCTTATTTTATTTGTTTGAAGAGCTGTTATGTGATTGGTGCACTAATTTGTTTGAATGATGTATAAAAATGAATGGATTTGTATGGACTGTGTTCTGATGAAATCTTAGTTATATTAGATGAAAGCGCTAAACCTATAAATTTTATTGTTTTTTATAATAAATAATATTTACAGTACTGGTTCATTATTTCACCTATCCAGTGGATTCTGTTGAACTCGTGCACGTTGAGCAGTTTGTATTAGTTGAGTTCGAGTTCGCGTGGATTTTTTTCATAAAAGAACTGTATTTTACATGACAAAAGTACTCAACAAACTTAATTTTTAACAAGGTTTACAGTGGATTCTTGTACTTACGTTTTTTTAGGCTGCTTGGAACAGTCTTTCAAACTAATTTTCTCTCACATTTGATTTTCTTTCATTAGATTACTGGAAACCATGTCTTTCTTTAAAACTGGAGCTTGAATTTTTTATTGCTGTACAGCTACAGGATTCTTCCCAGTCAGTGTTTTCTCTTCACCATTTCTAGGTGATTTACTTTCAGGATCTCTAAGTTTCTTCTTTGCTGGCATCCAGGCAGTGTACTTACTAGTCAGTAACTGAATGTACTAAATGTGACAGAGTTACTGGCCCTGTCTCTCAGTTTCTTTTTCACACTGGGAGAGCTGAAATTAAGCTGTTGATCAGTAAACAGCCATCTTGGAAGTACCTGGAAGTAAGTTTGTTATCAGATTCAGAGGCAATGACATGCAGCAGAATTGTATCAGGCGAGGATAATTATAGATGGACTGAGAGAGTTAGTAGCTGGACAAGAATAATTATAACATCTAATCTCTGGATAGACGTGGACATGCCCACGAGTTAGTTAGGTGTAATCTTAGACCAGCTTTGAATAAGGACAGTTTAGAATTTAGTCAAAAAGGCAGGTGGTAGAGTTCCATTCCTTGGCTACATAGCTTGAATAGAGAGAGTTCCCAGAGTTGTAGTTTGTGATTGTTAGTGAGAAATGTGTGCTTGAGTGCATGTACCTAGTGGGTGAATATATGTAGAGCATATTATTCAAGGATGGGCATTATAGTAGTTTATGGATTATCTTATGGACACTGAGAAGCCGGGAGTATAAAAGGAGGTGAGAGAATTTTAGCCAGTTGTGTTGTAGTGGAATATAATAATGAGTTTTTTAGGATTTACGATCAGCAAATTTGACCACTTTATTATAACATTGTTACAGTTTGTTTTTGAGTACAATTTGTAGGTTTATCAAGACGGGAGGCATAGAGGAAGGAAAGAAGGAAAAAAGGCTGTTGCTAGGAGTTTTTTGTTCACATCATCAAGATAATTCTTAGCTCTATATGGTTCCTAGTTTTTGATGATTTTTTTATAACATGCTGTGTATGCAGGTCAGATGTCAGCTTGAGACTGACTATCGTTGTGACCTCAGTGGGGGTATTATTGGAGGACATGAATGGGAAGTTGAGTTTTTTAAGTGCTAGGGATTTTGGAAGGAAAACCAATAATTTGGATGTCTGTATCTATATCTGTCTATATATCTATATATATCTGTATATAACTCTCTCTCTCTCTCTCTATACACACACACACACACACACGCACTCTGTCCAAAAAGTCCAGCACACAAAATAAATCCACCAATACCTATTTATTATTAAGCAATGTGGGGCCTTTTATGTAGGAGCTTTTCTCCCCGGGTCTCCACTGAACATGAACCAACTGCTCAGCTGGACTAATCCTGTCAATAAATATAAAATAAATAATAAATAAATAAAATTATTAGTAAGTCCAATGCGGTTAAAAGTAAACAGCCAAGCAAAGCAGACCGGTTTTGCCCACTGGTGTCATCAGTGCAATACGGAAACACAACCATTCCAAATTTAAATACCAATCAATTAAAGCAACAGCATCCTTCAAAATTTAGCTGCCTTAAACAGAGTACACATAGATTTGTTCTTATTTTTTACTTTTAAAAAACATATAAACTAATAGAATCAAAACCAACCAAAATGCGCATCTTACCAATATTCATTTAAACCTGGCATATACATAGCCCCCAGGTTACGATCCAATAACTGATGCTTAAATAAATTAGACATAACTTTATCCCTGACAGCATCCAAACCTACAAAAATAAAGTGCGCTGAGGCATATTCTAATTTATGCTTATATAGTGCACTTCTAGGGTGCTTACAATTAATATCTCTAAGATGAACCACTATTCTACTTTTAAATGCCCTAGAAGTTTGGCCTACATAAAAGGCCCCACATTGGCAATTGGTATACAATTAGGCAGTTGATAACTTGTAGTGCAGAATGGGTAATCCACATGGTAGTTTGCTCTTTTTTTAATTTCTACAAATCTTTTGGGTTTCTAATACCATGATGGGAATGGACCCCATTCCTAAGTTAAAGTATGATTAAAGTTCATGAAATTAATATTGTTTCACTCTTTGATGTCAGCCAAAAGTACTTTTTGCAGCGCCCTCAATGTGCTCAGTAATGAATCCTTCTGTAATTCGTACGGAGTTACATGTATTGGTAGCATATCTAGACTCTTTTTTTATAAGACCCATTGCTCCTACTACTATTGGAACTATCTGGGTATCTTTCTTCCACATTGCTCTCACTTCTGCTTGCAAATCCTGATGTTTTATGACTTTGTGTCTCTCTGTACGCAGGACGCTGTAGTCACTGGGTGTGGCGATTTCAGTGATCAATGCTACTTTTGTCTTCTTTTCTTGGACCACTATATCTGGTTTTCTGGCATCTATCTTTTGAGCTATTGGTAATGAATGATCCCATGTCATGTAGACATCATCATTTTCTATGATGCTTTGTGGCTCATGTTTCCAGTGGTTTTCAGCCACTTCAATATCATAATGTTTGCACAATCCCCAGTGCAACAACCGCATTATTATGCCTTTCAGTATACAGTCCTTCTGACATTAGTATGTCTCAGCCAACAGTGAGGTGTGCAACTGTTTCCAATTCTGTTGTGCAAAACCTACATTTGTCTGTTTCTCCCACATGTTCAATGGACTTTGTAAACCGTGTACATAACCCACTATCCTGTGCAAACAATATTAACCTTTCATCTTTTGGTTTGAATTTGCCTCTTCTTAACCATTCCTGCATTCGTTCCTGATCAACATGAGGTTCTTCCAGAAGTTTTCTATACTTGCAACTATATTTATGCATTTTCCACATTTCTTGCCTTGTCATCTGGTCCTTCACCTTATGTTCTTTCTTTTGTTTTTTGGCACATTCAGTTGCTGCCTGTTTTTTATCCACTTGTGGTTTGATTTCCATTCTTGCTTGATGCCGATATGCTTCTACTAGATTAAGCAGGGAAGTCATCTTAGATTTATTCTCTTCATGTTTCAAAACTTTCACTACATTTGGGTCTTGAGAGGTCAGCAGATATGTGTGGAGTCCCACGATTGCAGATCTTTACATGTAATCAATTTCAAGGAGGCCCATTCCTTCTTCAGAATGAGGAATATATAATCTTGGTATGCAATGATTTTTATAAATCATTCGGTGAGCATGAAGTATCCTTCTTGTTTTCCTGTCTAATCTATCCAACATGTTTTGGGGCCAGTCAGTCACTCCAAAACTGTAAGTTAGGACAGGAAGAGCAAACTGGTTTATAGCTTGAATTTTGTTCCTAGATGTCAGTGCTGTTTTCAGGATTAATTTATATAGGATATCTATAGAGTTATATAGGAAACCATTTACAAAGAATGCGTTATTGGATGCTACTAGTTGCCATCCAAAACACACTGTTATGAACATGTCCAAAGCACAATTTTTACATTTGAGACATATTTATAGTGATGTGGGTGATTTTGAAGCTGTGGTGATTAAAATGGAGCTAAAGTAACAATGGTGTTACTGCCAAATGCAATATACGTACAAAGATATCACACCTTAAAAAGTTTAATGAATAAAGCTTTCGGGTCTACACCCTTCATCAGTATAACACTACAACAATACTATTACATTTAAATAGGAGACATCATCAAATCACATGCTTCAGCCCATCCCTAATCAAATACACAAAGAAACTTAAAGAAACAGCACTATAGGTGTAACCTATGTGTTATAAATATTAAAAACAAAATATAAAAGACTTACTATCATAGTAATGGTCTAACAGACTCTATACATCTAAGTGTAATATAATAATATACACACATATATATAATTAATTTACTCATATCTAAAATATGCAATAAAAATTGCAGTATAAATGCAACAAATGCAATAAATATAATAAAAATAATTTTTATATAGAAATAATATGATATACTCATCTAAATTTGCATACATAATTAACTAAAGAATATATACAAAAGTATAGCCATAAAATTTATAACCTTTCTCTTTGTTTTTTAACTAATATTGGTTTCAGACTAACAGCATTATTTAACCCAGGGGAGACATCTGCCTGAAGTCTAATAATCCATTCCCTGGATAATATTTATATTTATATTTAATATTTATAACACATAGGTTACACCTATAGTGCTGTTTCTTTAAGTTTCTTTGTGTGTTTGATTAGGGATGGGCTGAAGCATGTGATTTGATGATGTCTCCTATTTAAATGTAATAGTATTGTTGTAGTGTTATACTGATGAAGGGTGTAGACCCGAAAGCTTTATTCATTAAACTTTTTAAGGTGTGATATCTTTGTGATTAAAATGGAGAACAGATTTATTAAGAAAGGTTATAATGCCACTTTAGTGAAACAAGCAAGAACTTTAGCTTCAATATGAAAAGGGATGTTTTATTAACTACCAAGAAAGAGAATGATATTTCAGTTCATGGGACATCAATGCTTCATTTTATTACCACTTATGGTACAAATATGTTTAAAGTTAGAGAAGTGGTTGAGTGGCATTTACTCAAAATGGATGAGAGTTCTTTGACCAAAGTTTGGATGATCTGTGTTAATTTGGTTACAGTAGGGGTAAGAATATAAGGAAATATCTCTCTTGGTTTAAAAAATGGGTTTTAGATAGGGAACATTTTAGTGGGAATGTGTGTGCTGGTAGTAATAGTTGTGGTAACTGTGTATATTGCAAAGTTGTCTCCAGGACCAAATCTTTCACTTCAGTAAATACTCCTAAGGTGTATACAATTAAGCAGCTGATAACTTGTAAAAGAGAAATGGGCAATTTACATTGCAGTTTGCCAATGTGTGGCCTTTTATGTAGGTCAAATTTCTAGGGTGTTTAAAAGTAGAATAGTGGTTCATCTTAGCTGTATTTATTGTAAGTACCCTAGAAGTGCACTATATAAGAATAAATTAGAACACTACTCAGCGCACTTTATTTTTGTAGGTTTGGATGCTGTCAGAGGTAAAGGTATGTCTAATTTATTTAAGCATCAGTTATTGAATTGTAAGGAGAAGCTATGGATTATTAACCCGGGGGCTATGTATAGGCCAGTTTTAAATGAATACTGGTAAGGGAGTGTATTTTCTTTGGTTTTGATCATATTAGTGTGTATGTTTTTTAAAAGTAAAAAATTAGAACAAATCTATATGCACTCTGTTTAAAGCAGCTACATTTTGAAGGATCTTGTTGCTTTAACTGATTGGTATTTAAATTTGGAATGGTTGTGTTTCCGTATTGCACTGATGACACCAATGGGCGAAACCGGTCTGCTTTGCTAAGCTAGTTACTTTTAACCACATTGGCATTACTATAATAAATAGATATTGGTGGATTTATTTCATGTGCTGGACATTTTGGAGTGAATATGTATGTTAGTCTGTGTACCGCTTACCATTTGGGCACCAATTGTGTTGTGGTAATATATATATATATATATATATATATATATATATATATATATATATATATATATATATATATATATATATATATATATATAGGTCTAGGACTGATTCGCGAATGGCCGTTTCACCAAATACTAAACGGCTGGGCATACGTCCGCGAAAGTGCTTTTCACTGAAGAAGGTAGAGGATGTTGTGGGGAAGTGACTGTTGTGGAGATTGTACTACGGTGCGGATAAGGGAATTTTTTCCTTTTCCCCACTGTAGTGCAATCTTGGAGTGAGAATATTAAAGTAGGAGGGTGTGGGGGGCACATGCTTTTTTATTGTTTTTCCTTTTTTTTTTTTTAATGCACTTTAACGAAAGTGCTTTTTCGGTAAAAGCACTTTCGTTAAAGTGTGTTCGGTGAAGTTGGATTCAGACTTTTGAAGTTTCATTCAACAGTTCTAGATCCATATATATATATATATATATATATATATATATATATATATATATATAAAATTTATTTATTTATTTTTTATATTTTTTTATATTCTTTGGGGGTATATTTTTTGGAGGGTGAGAATAAGCAGGACATTGAAAAATAATATTTCTGTGTGTGTGTGTGTGTGTGTGTGTGTGTGTGTGTGTGTGTGTGTGTGTGTGTGTGTGTGTGTGTGTGTGTGTGTGTGTTGGAGAGAGGGATTTTCAGCAGAGCATAATGGAGTAGAGTCAATAGCATACTAGATTATCAAGGCATGCTTACTTGCAATATGGAGATTGTTAGTGCAGATGTTGAAGAGGATAGGTCCAAGTATGGAATCTTCAGGTAGCCCTGTTGAGATAGGCAGAGAAGGAGAGAGTGTAGTTTGCCACTTAAGTGGTTGAAGTCTGTTAGACAAATAGCTGTCAAAGCATAACAGAGAAGGTTTGGAGAAACCAAGTAACTGTAATAGTCAGAATAGCTCGTGATGGGAAACAGTGTCAAAGGATCTGAAGTAATTTACTTCATTTGGTCTTCAACCTGTGGGAATACAGATCTGTATCGGATCCGAGCCAGCAAAGATTACTAGCATCAGCTCCGAGCTCCAGACTCCTCCCCTTACCCATAATACACCTCCACTGCCTTCCATCCCCAGATGTTGTTTGCCGCAATTTGTAAAACATTGTGTCTCTAGAGCTCCAGCTAGCAGGGTGATTCTGATTGCACGTTTTTCTAAATTTTCTCTTACTTTTAGCCATTTCAGGTTAGCATAGGTACCCTTTCTCCCCTCCCATCGCTTTGGTGTCGAGTAGGTTTGTAGTTGTAGTTAGTTTAGAGAAGTTTGTCTGTGGTGCCCCTCCCCCCCTTAGTCAGTCTAATGTGGTGAGTAGGTGTGTGTTATTAGTCTAAAGAAAGAAAGTTTTTGGTCTGTCTCTTTTTTTATGGCTTCTTGCTTGGTAGTATGGCTGAAAAGCTTATCTTTAAGTGCTGCACAGAGTGTGGCTATAAGCTCTCCCCAGCGGATGGCCACACTCTGTGTGTGTTGTGCTTAGGTGTGACCAACCTTAATGTGGAGTGCTCCATTTGTGCGGGGTTCAATCCTCGAGCTTTGAAGGACAGAAAGGCCAAGTTGGCCCTCAAAGTTCTTCTGCCTGCCACTGAACCTCCTTCCTCGTCTTCGGCTTCAGTCACAGCGACTGCTGCAACTGCCTGTCCCGCTTCCCTCCCTCTGACTTTCCCTCCCTCCCAGGCTGGGACTCAAACTCCTGCATCTAAGCCTGTGGTAGCGGAGCAGAGGAGAGGGAGAGAGAGTCGAAGACGAAGGAAAAGAGGAAGAGGTCCTAGGACCTCTCATCCCTGAGCAAGTCTGCACGGATCCGTGACTCCCCTTGGCTCCAGTCTCCAAGGTTCTCTCCAGAGCCGGAGGAGGCGTATTCAGTCTCCCGGGCCTCAGTTCCCTGACCGGCCAGGTCGGAGTCTGTGGCCTCATCTCGGTCAACCCATTCTTTATCGGGCATGGCTCTGGATAAGATGATGAGGCGCTTTATCCGTACACAGATCCAGATGGGGGTCTGGCCAGCCCCCCCCCCTCAGGAGGGGGGAGCTCGCTTCCCTTTTTTCAGCCCATTTCTCCTTCCCCGATCCAACCTTTGGCTTCGGAGTTCTTGGATCCGAGGTTGGCCTTGGTCAGAGGGTCGGCGCCGATGGTCCTTGCATCCTCGACACCGACAGCTGCCTGGAGCATGTTGGATTTGACCAGTTCAGAATTGAGCCGCTCTTGGAGCTGGAACCTGGGTGTCGGATCCGAGGGAGTGGACCCTTTTTCATCGGCTTCGACATTGTCGGGCCAGGTTCCCTCCCTTGGAGCTCCGATTCTTGCATCGGATCTGGGGAGACCGGCCTTCTTATTAGCTTCCAAGAAGGTCCGCTCTCCTTTGGCGTTCGATGTGGTAGAACGGGTCCTGTCCATCAGATTGAGGCCCCTGACCACCCCCTCGGACTCCGCCCAGACCCCCTCGGTTCTGTCTTCGGTCCCCATTGTCTTACCAGAGGGACAACCTGTGCCCAAAGAGCCCTAGATGGTTCCCCCAGAGGAACAGATGGCTTGCGAGCAATCCCCGGAGAGTCCCACGGGAGATGTACCTCACAGGCATACATACAAGAGGAGGCACTTGGACTCCCCCAAGTCCCTAAGCGAGGACACAGATTTAGATGATGGGGAGGGCTCCCCAAGATCACCTCCCAACAATGTCTCCTTTAGAGACATCATGGAGATCCTGCGCCAGTGGGGAGGTTGGTCTGCCCCCAAGCCCTCCTCTGATGAGTCTGTGTTTCTGGAGGCATTCAGCACAGGCCCGTCTATGTCTTGGGTGTCCCCTCCCATGGATCCTTTAGTGGATTTGATCACCTCATGGGCGTGGATGGAACCAGATACCGTGTAGCCGATCCCCAAGCTCCCTGATAAGGTTCTGAGTGTTCCTGTTGACAGGCCTTCCTGGAACAATCACTCCCCAGTGGACGCCATGGTGGTAGCAGCAGCCACGAAGAAGGAACTATCTCAGGAAAGTTCTTCAGTCCACTCTCCTGACTGAGAGTCACAGATGATGGACCACCTAGGAAAGCAGGTCTATGCTTCAGCTACCTTTTCAATAAGGGCGCTGAACTACTTGGCCCATGTCATGAGACTCCAACGCGACCTAGTGAGGGAGCTGGAAGAGTCTCCACCCAAGTTCATGTCGCAGGAGGGCAAGGCTTTGTTCTCCGTAAAAATGGCCACTCTGAGAGCAGTATCAAATACGTCCATGCATCTCTTCTCCCATGCTACGGAAGGAGTGGCTAGGGTGGCTGGGTCCAGCGTGTCCATGAGGTGTAACACCTTGCTCAGGTTGTACCAATTCACCGAGCCCTTTTAGGTGTCTTTTGCCAATACTCCTTATGACGGCTTGACTCTTTTCGGTAAGACCATCAAGGAGACACTAGTCCAGAGTGAGAAGGACGGGAAGACACTGTCTGCCTTCGGGAACCGCTTGTCTAACCCTCAAAGGTCCTTTTCCCGGAACCAGAGAGGGCAAAAGAAGATGTGGTTCCGGAAGTCTCAGTATTCCCAGGACACTCAGGGCTCTTCTTCCCCTAGAGGCAAAGGGGGACAGAATGGATGTCGGCCCAGGGGTCATGGGGGTCCGTGAAATTCCGGGTCTTGAGGACCATTCTCGGACAGATCTGGGCAGCAACCCTGAGGGGTTGCCCGGCTGCTCTACTCTGGAGGCAGTCAGGGGATGATTGTCCTTGCACCCAGCGGCATGGGAGTCCATAACAATGGACCGCTGGGTGCTTCATATCATATCCAGAGGATATTCTATCCCCTTTGTGGGTTCTCCCATAACTCCCAAACACTTCCTGGATGTTCCACTAACACAAAGGGAGGCAGCAGCACAGGAAATTTCCAAGCTGCCAGGAAACCGAGCCATCAAAACCATCCCCCCAGATCAGTCTGGATCGGGCTTCTACTCCAGGTTTCTTTTTGTTGCCAAAGAAAATGGGGGACTTAAGGCCCATCCTGGACCTCTTTACCCTGCACCTGTTTGTTGCCAAAGAAAAATTCAGGATGGTCACACTACAGTTCATCATGCCATACCTGCAAGAGAGCGACTGGATGTGCTTGTTAGATCTCCAGGATGCTTACTGTCACATAAAAATGCACAGAAGCTCCAGGAGGTTCCTCTGCTTCCAGATAGGGGCCAATCATTACCAATTTTGAGCCCTACCCTTTGGTCTCACCACAGCCCCCAGGTTGTTTACCAAAGTGATGGCAGTTGTAGCGGCTCACCTGAGGCTTCAGGGGGATTCAGGTCTATCCATACTTGGACAATTGGCTCCTCACTGCTTCCACCAGGCGTCTACTTTCCCAAACCAGGGATTACTTTCCGAAACTTGCCCTGAGTTTGGGTATTACAATGAACACAGCCAAATCTCTACTAGAGCCTGTACTGGTGATAGATTACATTTGTGCCATGATAGGCACACTACAGTGCAAAGTGTTCCTGACCTTGGAGAGAGTTCAAAACCTCAGGATGCATGTCTTCCTAATGTACCATTCTCACCTCCTGACAGTGGAATCAGTGTTGAGGGCCCTAGGCTCGATGGTGGTGAACATAACTCTCCTTCCATGTCCTCGGCTACACATGCAGATTCTTCAGTGGACTGTAGTGGTTCAGTGGTCCCTGTTGGATTTACCACTAACCTATCCTATCCACCTGAGTAAAGTGTGTCGGTCATCCCTCATATGGTGGATGAGCTCTTCGGACATTTTGGAGGGACGATCCTTTCTTCCAGCCCCGGCCCAAACCACAGTGACCACGGATGCCTCCCAACTCGGGTGGGGGAGGCATTGTTCGGGCAGGACAGTCCAAAGCCTGTGGTCCCCCATAGAGACCAGCTTGCATATCGATGTCCTAGAGATGAGGGTGGTCCTTCTAGTGTTGCAGGCCCTTCATGGCTTTCTTCCTCTGGGGACGATTGCCATTCAATCAGACAACATGTCAGTAGTCTGGTATATCAACAAACAGGGAGGGACCAGATCTTATCCCCTTTGTCACGAGGCGATGAGAGTGTGGGAATGGGCGATCTCCACTGGTCGCTTTCTCATCGCAATGCACATTCTGGGATGGTCCAACATTCTAAGGGACAGGTTAAGTCAGACCATTGTGATGCCTTACGACTGGTCTCTGAATCTATCAGTAGCGGAACAGATCTTCAGCGAGTGGGTTCAACCTTGCTGCAATCTCTTCACATCTCCTTCCAATGCAAAGTGCAGCAAGTTTTTTGCTCTGAACTCCTGCCGGGGGAGTCCTCCAGAGACGTTCTAGTTCATACTTGGCCTCCCAGTCTTCTGTATGCTTATGTGCCAGTTCCTCTCATCCCATGGTTTCTATAGAAAGCTTGTCAACTGGGGAGCAAGGTGATCCTCATTGCCCCATTCTGGCCATGCCAGGTATGGTTTCCCTTCCTTTGGTCTCACCTTCTGGCTCCACCTTGGATGCTAGATCCCATTCAGGACCTGATTTCACACCCATCGGGGGTGCCTCATCCGAGTCTGGAGAGCCTGAAGCATACAGCTTGGCTGCTCCAATTCCTGTGATTGCTAGGACTCCCGGACTTTCCTCCTCAGTTAAGTCAATTTTGGTAGCTGCTCATAAGTCTTCTGCCAGAAAGGTTTATCGCAGCAAATTGAAAGGTTTTTGTTTCTGGGCCTCTTAGAGGAGTTTGGATCCTTTTACGGCTCCTATTTCCGCCAATCTTGATTTTCTAGCTGATATTTTCCAGCATGGAGCTAGTTCTTCTACTGTCAAAGTTCAGTTGGCTGCCATTTCTTTTTCATGTGGGTGAGAATTCTGCACCCTTGGCATCTTCTAGACTATGTAAAGCCTTTATTAAAGGCACTTTTTTGCTGCACCCCCCCAGTCAAAGATCCTGTCCCCCCATGGGACCTTACTATGGTTCTCCAAGCTCTGGTCGCTCCGCCTTTCCAGTCTGCCGCAACTGCAGTTCTAAAATTTCTATTGTGGAAAACAGCTTTTCTGGTGGATATTACCTCTACTAGAAGGGTTTCGGAATTACAGGCCTTGTCCATAAAATTTCCATACATGATTTTTCATAAAGCTAGAGTTTCCCTTCGAACCAACCAATCTTTTCTTCCTAAGGTGGCGGCACCAATCAATATCAACCAGACTATAAATTTGCCTGTGTTCTTTCCCAATTTTACCAACAGGATGGAATACAAACTACACATGTTGGATGTTCATAGACAGTTATGAATCTATTTACACGGGACAAAAAATGTTCGTAAATCTGATAAATTGTTTGTTTTGTTCTATAGACTCTTTTTGGACAAACCTATTTCCAAGGTCACTATAGCTAGATGGATTTCTTCATGCATCCTGCAGGTCTATAAGAACAAAGGCATGTCTCCTCCAGGTCAGGTTAAAGCTCACTCCACTAGGTCCATGGCTATATCTGCAGCTTTCTGGTCTAGGGTGTCTTTGGATGACATTTGCTCTGCAGCTACTTGGTCTTCATCTCATACGTTTATTTCCCATTACAAATTGGATTTGACATCTAGAAGGAGGACATCCTTTGGCTCTGTGAGGGCCTGCCAAGAGTTTAGTAGCTGGGGACTCTGTCCCACAGGTTGAAGACCAAATGAAGTAAACTACTTCAGATAAAGAAGTTATGTACTCACCATAACATTCCATCTGAGTAGTTGTACTTCATTTGTCTTCAGCTGTCCCTCCCTCCTTCCCCCGGACCTTGGTGCATGTTCAGCCTATGGGCTGTAGTATAGGTCACAAGTATGTTATCAGGTCGGGTTCTAAGTATAAGTTCTGCAAACTCGATCTGGGGATGGAAAGCAGAGGAGATGTATTATGGGTAAGGGGAGGAGTCTGGAGCTCGGTGCTGATGCTAGTAATCTTTGCCAGCTCAGATCCGATATGGATCCGTATTCCCACAAGTTGAAGACACAGCAGCCACAAATTGGGCATTATCTCTTGCTTGATTAATAGCATTTTGAAGGGGAAGGGGCTGCAGAAGAGGTATAACTTGGATGGAAGCCATGCTGTGTGGATTTTCTGTATTGATTGCTAAGGAGGTGATGGAGTAGTCACATTATAGCACTTGGCATAACAATTTGATAGTTCTTTGGAGTTTCTTCCTTTGTGGAGAAGAATGATGTGAGAAATTGGGTAGGTGGGAACATAATACTCTGTTTAATTTCTCCAGGTCTTTTGGGTTTCTAATACCATGATGGGAATGGACCCCATTCCTGAGTCAAAGTATGATTAAAGTTTGTGAAGTTGGTATTGTTTCAGTCTTTAACGGTGGCCAAAAGTACTCTTCACAGCAGCAACAATATGCCCAGAACTGACTCCTTCTGCAATTCTGTATTAGTAGCGTATCTAAGTACAACTATAGATTCTTTTTTATGAGACCCATTGCTCCTACTACTATTGGAACTGTCTGAGTATCTTTCTTCCACATTGCCCTAATTTTTGCCTGAAAATCCTGGTATTTTTTGACTTTGTATCTCTCTGTACATAAGACACTGTAATCACTGAGTGTAGAAATATCAATGATCAGTGCTACTTTTGTCTTCTTTTCATAGACTGCTTTATCTGGTTTTCTTCTGTGGACTGGTTTGTTAGTGTTAAAACAGGATAGGCTGAGGGGGGGGGGTATGCAGCTACTTTTAAGAAATCAGCGGGAATAGTAATGGCTGCCAATGTGGAAGGTTTTGGGGTTTTTTTAGATATTTTTGATAGCTGCAATTGGAATAGTTTGGAAAGAGAAAGACTAAGTGCAGTTGTTGTCTTTTGTTAAGATGGTTATAAATATTATGAAGTAAGAGGTGAATAGTGTGGTGAGAAGTTAGATAAGTGATTAGGCAGTTCATTTGAACCTATGCATAATATTTTGGATATAGTGGTCAAGAAGTGCTTGGAGTTATTTTTATTGTTATTTTCTAAGTTGAGGCAATGCTATTTCTTTCTGGGTTATTTAGTGTAGCTGCATAGGTGTTTATATTGTTGTACATTTTGTTGTGTTTTATTTCTACCTTATTTTTATGTGTTATCCCTATTTTGTATTGATTGCCAGGTAGTTGAGGTCAGCCATTGAGTAGGACTCTGTTTTTTTTTTTGGGTGGGGCCATTTCATTGAGTACATTGAGGAATACTTTGTTAAATAGTAGTACTGTTCCATCTTTAGAGTTTCAGATCATTCCAGTTATAAGATTTTAAGTTGGAAATAAAAAGTTCAAGGTTGAATTTGAATTGATTGTGAGTAATTTTGTAGATGTGATGCTTAGATGAGATATTATATTGTCTTCTGGCATATGTAGAAAGCTGGTTACTAAGAGAGTTGGGTATGATTCTGTGAGAAGTGAAATTGGAAGGTTATTGACCAGTATCCAATATAAGATAGTGATTTTGCTGTTTATAGTATTAGTTCTAGTTGCGGAGAGGATAAGCTGAGCAAAGCCATAGAGATTTAAAGTGGGAGAAGGGAATTCAGTGGAGATGGTGAGCCAGTCCATGTACAGAACACACACACACACACACACACACACACACACACACACACACACACACACACACAGTTTGCGGGAATTACGTTTGTGATAGGTGATGAGTAGTCCTGTATTATTGAATTGTGGGGCAGCGTATGAGTAAGGAGAAAGATTAATATAGTTGGCTTTGATTAGGGCAACTTTACCTTCTTTCTTGTGCATGCAGTCTTTCCTAATGATATTGTATCCAGAAAAGAGAATTGCACCATATGTTATATTTGGTTTTAGCCAGGTTTAAGTGGTGGAAAGGAAATTGGGTTATGGTGGGCAGGCTAGGTGTGGAGTAATGAATTTTGTTGCAGATACTGTGGAGGTTCACATTGATTATGGTTAAGGTTTTATTTTTATTAGTGTGGGTAGTTGTAATGGGGTCTGGCGGGATAGACATTGCTGTTATTTGGGACTAAGGGTGATGGCCCAAGTTTGGAATGACTATCCCCACAGCATTTTTAGGTCTGTACTTTGAGTAAGTTGGTGGAAGTAGTTACTTTTAGTCTTGGTCTAAGTTTTAATTTATTTATGTCATTGATGCAGTACTTGTATGTAAAATAATGTATTTGAAAGGTGTTAAAAGTGATTTGGAGCTACTAAGACACCTAATAGGTTGCAGTTATGTGGAGGTACCATTGGATTTATGGATAGCAAGATTTTGTTTAATAAAGGAGTATGATAAAGGGATACTGAGTTGAGCTAATTGTGGCATCATAGTGCAAAATGTTGAATTGGGAAAGATGTAGAATGAGAGAGAAGAAAAGGGGAACTGGAATAAATTGAGAACTACTGCTAGCTGAAGTAATATGATGAGATAGTTGTGGGAAGTGGGGGTCGTTTATGGTAATATGATCTAGGAAGTAGTAGTAGGAAAGATAGTTATAAGTATTTCACCAGGGAAGCAGCAGCAGGATAGAAAAGTAATGAGAGAAATACAAACGGTGAAGTAGGTGTAGGGGTGGGGTAAAGTATGGCTATGTGATTAGGTGAGCTAGGTAGTAGTAGGTAGTGTGATAGTTGGGTATCTGTTTAAGTTTCCTTGGAAGTATTGGTTGGATTAATATGGAAAGTCAAATGATTGAGTAAGGAAATTGGTGGAATGAGAGAGGCTTGTATGAATGTAGAGTTAGGAGGAATGGGTGGGAAATGGGTATAAGGTAGGGGAGGTGAGTGAGCCTGAGTTCAGCAAGGACAAATGGTATGGGTTAGCTTGTTTAGTCTTTAAAATAATCTGTAGTTATTATGTTTATATTTGGTTTAGTAGTTCTTTCTCCCCTTCACTTTTTTTAAAATAGGCATTTAGTTTGGGTTCAAGGAGTAAAGAAATTAGATACTTTTGTATTCGTTAATTATCTTTGTTCTTGCCATGACAAAGGGGAGTGATCCTATGCTTGTAGAGTGATGGTCTACTTCTGTTGTGGGAAAGACACAGAAGCTTAGAGTCAACATGCTGCTAATTCCTATGTGTTAATCTAAGCACACATGTACCACAGGCTTTTCAACTTAATATCATTGATATTACATTAAAGGACCGTTCTAAGACAGCAGAACAGCTGGAAGGGGGAGAACTCCAGCCAAGTTAGGTAGATTATGCAAAAATATAAAATGCATCCCGAGCACACAGATTAGAAAAAGTGCTTGTTACATGCAGGAAATATGCAGAGTACATTCCTGCTAGTACATATCCCACCGAAGAAGTAGCTTACTCTGTAGTCCCAATAAAAAGTAAGGGAGTAATGTTAAATTCAGCTTTTATACAGTGTGGAGCAGTTGCATAGGGCAGACACTGGGTCTTGTTTTGCAGGTTAGCAGAGTTTTGATGTTTGCTTTTTTTCATAGGGATGATCCTGTCATTCTAGAGAGAGGCTCTCTTCATGAGTATGGCTGGACATTGGTGTCCTAACAAATTCAAACATGGCATCCTGCCATGTTATTCCTGGCCTGGCTGTAAAATGACACAGATGAGCAACTGAAATCAATTACCCTGCCTGCAGATAACTTTTATTAAAGTGACCAGTCCATATCTCCTAAGTGTGAACTTGTGTAATAACTCTATTTCCCCAACCAGATATTACATTGTCTTTGCTCTATAGTGCTACCCGTCCTAAAGCCCTTCTTTTCTCCTGTTTTCTGTCTATTTTAAGTTGTGCACCAGTGGAACTTACATACTATATTACAATCTAAAATCAGGTATATCATGGCCTGATTTGTAGCTGAAGAACTATGACTAGTACACCTACCCAATTACCAAATAAACTGATGATAATATAACCAAGAAATGTATGAGATCCCCTTCTTGTAACAAATCTACAGCTTCCGTGTTAATGCTGTGTGCAGTCCTCTGTGTCATTATTTAATTATTTACGTACTTATTTTTATATTTGTTAACCAAGTTCAGATGGGAGGTCCCATTTTTACTGAGTCATTGGGAGAGAAATTATCTCAGGACAACAACAAAATAAAATACAACTATAGTCAATACGTAGGATTGGTGATTTGTACATCAGTACACAAATCAAATGGTTTATAGCATAAAAATCCAGTAATAAGGAAAACAGACAATTAATGAGCAACATGTGATAATTATGACATAACTTCACAGCATGAATATATAGCAGGAATAACAGCAAATGTTTAAAAAATAAATGCACAATAATAATTACGTAATAAACAGAAATCGCTGCTGTTATCATAAATGTTAACAAGATTGCCTCCAGTTAAAGTAAAATAAGAAACATTATTTGCTAAGTCATCAATCAGACGAGAGCTAATAGGATGACAGTGATGCAGATATATAGGGACTGGTTGTATACTAGAAATAGGAGATCATATGTAGTAGTTGACTAAATATTGGCTTGCACTGATGTCCGAGAATTAAGAGATGTGACAATTACAAGTCAAATTTTGTAACAGATATTTAAAAAAGGAGTTGGTGACCTTTTTGTCTGACACAGAGTGTACACTGAATGGCAGTTTATTCCATAGTTTACGAACTGTAATGAAAATCTGGAAGTCTAAATACATGTTGAGGGATATAGAGATGGACAGTATGTAACCAGTTAAGGCTATCAGATTTTGGAGGGGATGAGCTCCAGAAGATAGTCTGAGTTATTAAAGTACAGCTGTTGGAATATAATAATTTATGAGCAAGGCATAGCTGAGTGACAAACAAGAATGAATGGCTCTGAGCCAGAGAAGACTATATTGAGAGAAGCAGCAGTCTACACTCTGTTATGGTATCCAGAGAGAAATCTAGAAATTCTGTTCTAAGCCCGCTTATGCTCTTGAAATAACAGAAAGGAAATAGAACTTAATAGTTGAGAAGAGAACATAAGTGAAATAAGTAAGTAATATATTTCAGTGCTTAACCTGGCACTATGTGGTAAGAAAGATTTGGTTTTGTAAAGTTTGCCTAGTTTATGTTGGTCTTAGTGACTGCTTTTTGCCAAAAGGTTATAGCATGCCATGTTGCTGGATTGCAAAATACTGCTGCTACAATGCATTGCAGTTTTTTAATTCCCATAATGAGTAGCGTAGCAAACTTCATAACAAGTCTGAAGATGTAATTTTGTTGCCATGCTGCTGTACTCTGTGATAACTCTAGCCAGCCCAGTCACATATAGAAAAGAAGTCCTGACTATGGCCCAGGTGATCAGAGTTTGATTAGTGGCTCCAGCATCTGCTAGAGATGGCAGGGAATATAGGCCATACCTATCTCAGGAGGGAAGACTTATGGAGGTTGGAGCTCATAGTATCACTGGGTTTGGTATGGGGGATGGGTGAGGAGACACTCTCATGCAAGGCCTATGTCATAAAATGGGCATGTCCTCTAAAGGCATGCCTAATTTCTCTCCCAGACATTTCAGCAACAGCCTCAGTAAGAAATTGAGATCCCTCATAAAATCCTCCAAAGCTAGTTATGAAAATAAAATCGCTACTGATTCTAAAGACAACCACAAAGCATTCTATAGCTATATCAAGAATCTCAATGGCAACACTCAGATCTGCTCTGAGTTACAGCACAATGGCACTAAATATACAGAACCAATTGATATTGCCAACATCCTGGCAGATAGGTTCAGTGCTAACTTTACCCCCTCTCACCCCCTAAAGGGCCCATCTCTATACCAGAAGAATGCAAAGTTCCTGTAATCATGGCTGCACAGGTAAAAACATCACTCTCCAAAGCCAAGAACACAGCATCAGTGGGACCTGACAACATCCCAGGCTGCCCTCTACACGAACTACAGAATGAACTGGCACCCCACCTAAGTACCATGTTCAGTCATAGCCTCACCTCAGGCTTTGTGCCCATTGAATGGCGCACTGTGACAGTTATCCCACTCCACAAAGGGGGAGCCATGACAGACCCCGGGAACTATTGCCCCATTAGCCTGACGAGCCTGGTCTGCAAGGCCATGGAATTTATCATCATGGAACTCATAAACAAAGACATTGGAGATCTCCAAACTCTGGACCCCACACAGTTCGGGTTTGTAAAAGGCAGATCACGTCTCCTAAACCTGATAGGCTTCTTTGAAGCAGTCACCAAAGCCATAGATGAGGGTAAGGTGGTTCACACAGCCTATCTAGATCTCGCCAAGGCATTTGACACCATCCCTCAGTCTGGAATTATAGATAAACTCACTAAACTAGGTATAAATCCCTATGTCACAAGATGGGTTGCCATCTGGCTTACTGACAGAACCCACACTGTGAAAGTAGCAGACTCCAAATCAGACTTCAGACCAGTGACAAGTGGAGTACTACAGGGTTCAGTCCTGGGTCCTCTCCTGTTTGGTATCTACTTCTCTGAAGTACACTCTAACACAGAAGGTCTTTGGCTAACTAAGTTTGCAGATGACTGCAAACTAGGAGCCATAATCGAAACTCCTAACAATGTGGACATCCTACAAAAGGGCCTCACTGAGACAGATGCCTGGTATCAAAGCCATGGCCTCAAGCTCAGTGCCAAAAAGTGCATTGTCATCCCTTTTGGTAAAAACTCTGTGCCCATAAACTACCACATAGGTGATAGTCTACTTAACACCGAAAGTATGATAAGAGACCTTGGGACACAGGTGGACAGTAGTCTCTCCCTTGATAATCACATTGTCACAGTGGTCAGGAAATCCTTCTACGTAGCAGACCTCATCACAAAAGGTTTCTCATCCAGAAAAAAAGAGGTCATTGTTCCCTTCTACTCATCACTCATTAGACCCATTATAGAGTACAACGCCCCTTTTGGTATGTACCTCACAAGACATCTACAACAACTGGAAAGGCCACAGAAATACCTCACAAAGAAGATTACTGGCCTCAAACAGATGCCCTAAGCAGACCGTCTCAAAAAACTCCAGCTTTACTCCGTCACATATCGCCTACTCAGAGGCGATCTCTGCCTAACATACAAAGCAATGTCAAACCCAGAGCTGCTGGACATGCTCCACTTAAAGAAATTTATTTATTTATTTATTTGTTTCAGTTTGATGACCGGGGAGGTCCACTGGGCTCAGGAACCCATTTTCACTGGAGGCCCGGGGAGAAAAGCTCCACATTACATAATAATATAAAAGATAAAACAAAAGAAAATACAAAAGATAAAATGAAATTTGGTTCAAAGATACAGATACACAAAGATGTAATCCCAATCCCTCTGAGCTAAACGCTCTAGGGACCTAAACCTTGTCACCACAATAAACAGAACATGCTGAAGGGATAGATTCCTGTACCAGAGACTTCCCATACTCTGGAACAGACTACATATCTATGTCAAACAGAGCTCCTCATTAGCACTGTTCAAAAAAAATCTTGATGATTGGATGGGAAATAGGAAACTCACCCCAGGGATCACTTCTGTGGCTCTGCTTGACAGGGGCACAGGAAAATAATTTTCTTGGGTGGCGAAAGCCAGGGTACTTTTTTGGCTATGCTTGTATAGGCCCTAGGGCCAATAGCCTAGTACCTATCTATGAACCTATGAATACATTGGAAGGGTAGGACTAAGAAAAAGCCTGCCTCATGTAGATTATGATGCTCCAGGCATCTACTTCACTTTACCTCAAAGACACTACTTCCCACTTCCCCTTCACAATTTGCTGTATGGTCTCACTTGGGAGATAATATTCATCTCGACTTTGCATTTCTTCTCTACCAGCAGCCACATATCTGGAAGGCTGTAATGGGGTTGCAGTGATGGAGCATTAGTAGAGTGCCTAGCAGTTGATGGTCAAGCTACAGTGCCAGAACCATCAAAAAGTGTCAGTCTCAAACTGTCATTGTTTCCCTTCTAGGACTTACCTTAGACTATCAGGTTAGATAGATCATATCAGATCTCTAAACCTTAATATTCTTTACTGTAAATTTTACTGCAGTGTGAAAAGTATAGCAAAATGAGTAAGTATAAATGATTGCTAGACTATCCCCCTGCAGGAAGAACTCCTATCCCCTATATAATACGGTTTCCATCCTTCCTATAGTACTAGCACTACCCTTCTAACCTATATAGATACTGTCAGTAAAGCGAGAGATAATGACAAAATAGTCTCTTCCCCATTTCTAGACTTGTCTAAAGCCTTCAACACAGTTTGTCACAGCAAACTTCTACTTCAAACATCCTCACTAGGACTCTCTCAGCCCGCCCTTCTGTGGCTCAAAAGCTAACTGTCCAGTAGGTATCAATCTGTAAAATGGCACTCCACACTCTCTCTTTACCTCCCAGTCACCACCATTACTTCTTGTGCGAGTGAAAATTACCTGCCCTTTTTACCTTTCTGGTATTTCTTAGTACCTTCATTGGTACAGTCCCTCCCTTTCCCTTTGGTAATTTATATATGCTGTCATTGGTATTCCTTTCTCCTTTCTATTACCCTCTTTTCTACATGCGTGTGTGTGTAGTGGGGGGGCTATCATGACACTATATCTTGCTACTGTTGAATTGCTGTTTTTTCATTGCTGTTGGTATTGCTGTTTGGATATTAGTATAATGGCAGACAAAAAGGGCACTACTGGTTTCAAACAGTGTGATAAATGTGGCAGAAAGATGCCAAACTCTAATGGCCATCTCTCTTGTGTCTATTGCCTGGGGGTACGACACTTAAAAGTTCAACCCCCATGTGAACTCTGTAAGGGCTTTAGTGCCCGTACCTTAGCTGAGCACAAGAATAAACTAATTCTGAAGAGTCTTTTAAAAACCCCTTTCTCGGAGGCTTTATCTGAGGCAGAGGTCTCAACCCCTCCTAAAAAAGAGTCAAAGAAGAGGAGCCAGTCAGTACCATCATCTCCTCATTCTCAGGAATCGAAAACCACTAAGGCCCAGGTTCATACAGAACCGAAACCAAAACTTGCTAAACAAACTTCGACGCCTGTGTTGGCAATGGAGTCTAAAACTCCATCCACGGTGCCGTCCTTGACCATGGAACCTACAATGACTACTTCTCCTATGGTACCAACATCTTCCATGGTATCACAGACCCTCTCGGCACCAAAAATAATCTCTCCATTAAAACTTGTCACTTCCCTCCCTCATTCTAACCTTCCGGTCCTTTGACTATGGTGCCAAAGGTTGAGTCACTAGCCAGGACCAGATATTCTCCATCAGTTTATCCCTTTGTTGGACATCAGGTAAGGCCTTTCCTTGATTGACCTGAATCTCCATCGAGGATGTCAACCTGTTCCACCAGGAGCTTTTTGGAGCTCGACGTAATGAGACTTGTTGATCAGCTCCTAGCAGCCAAAGGCATCCCAACTCCATCTAAAACCTCCCTCCCACCTGGAGCCAAGGACTTTTCTCCACAGACTCATATTCTTCCTTCAACCTCCCCGCAGGTTTTGGAGTCCTTGATGCCGATGCCTACCTCGATGCCAGCTTCTTTGGTTCCACTGGTGGATCTTACCATGGTTCCAGATCCTACCCTGTGGTCCACAACTCAATCTGAGATGACCCACCCTCAAGACTATGACTGTTCTGTTGGCACCATGACCCCTAGTATGGCACCGATTTTTTTTATATGGTGCCGTCTGTGGTTTTGGTTGCTCTGGCAGCTCAGACTCCTCTTGTGGCTCCTTCCCTGTAAGAGGGCTCATCAGAGCGGGGTGTGACCCCGGTTCCAAGGTTGTCCTTCTTGGTTCCGGGCTCCCATCTCTCTTCGGGTGGTCCTGCTTTCCAGGTTATGGAGAGGGTACTCGCCTCAGCAGGTTCACAGCTGGCTCCTTCGGCACCAGAATGGCAGTTATACATGCCTTCTGGTTCGCAGATGACACAGTCCACTACACTGGGACATTGGGCATGGGAACAGCAAGATACCCTACTGCAGGACACCCTCTCTTCGGAGTCCTCTTCAGATGCCCCCCTCTGAAGAGCCACCCCATAAGAGATCATGCAAGAGGAAGCACATTGACTCCCCTGAGGAGTCTCTCACCGAAAATACAGATTACAATGAGGGGGGAGGGTCCCCACAGTCACCCCCTGAGGATGTCTCCTTTGGAAACATACTGTATATGCTAAAACAGAGGGGTGACTGGAAGCCCACCAACCCTTCTTCTGAGAAATCTGTATTCTTGCAGGGTTTCTGTGCTTGACCCTCTTCTTCCTGGGTGACCCCACCTGCAGATGAGTTAGCCAAGCTCATTGTGCAATGCGCTTGGAAGACTCCAGACACCATTGAGCCAATCCTCCGGAGATTGGACAAAATACTCTCCCCTCCAGAGGATCACCCACATTGGTCCAAAGGCTTGGCAGTAGACGCTATGGTGGTGGCAGTGGCCACGAAGAAAGAACTCGCAGAAGAGAGTCCTGCTGTCCATCCTCCAAACAAGGAGTCTCAGATGATGGACAGGTTTGGGAAGCGGGTTTATGCCTCATCGACCTTTGCCATTTAGTTGTTGAACTACTTGGCACATTTTACCTATTTCCAGAGAGATCTGATCAGCGACCTGATCACGGAACTCTCAGGAACTTTGGCAGGAGCTGTGTCTGATGAGTGATGTGACAAAGTTGCCTCACAGTTTGCCACCCTGGAATCCATATCTAACTCATCCATGAGGTTGATTTCCCATACAACCGATGGGGCAGCCAGAGCAATGAGTGCAGGTGTTGTCATGAGACGTCATGCCTGGATGCACTTGTGCAACTTTGCAGACCCTTTCAAGTCTTCCTTCATCAATGTTTCTGTTGATGCCTCCTATCTTTTCACTCCAAAGATTAAAGACACACTAGCCAGGTGTGAGAAGGACGACAAGACCCTATCTGCTTTGGACGTATGTTTTTCCACTTCCCAATGTTCCTACTGTAGGAATTAGAGAAGTGGAAAGATGTGGTACAGGAAATCCCAAGGGCTTTTCTGTGACACACATGGTGAGTTTCCCCCCGGGACAGTGGGAGGAACTCATCAGAGGGACACCCCCCCAAGGCAGAAGGGGTCCAAAAATTCCTTTTCTGGGCAGCCCTACCAGTGCTCCTGAAGAGCACCTTGATTGCTTGCCTCTGGAGGCAATCAGGGGATGATTTTCTCTGCACCACTTAGCCTGGCATTCCATAACGACAGATTCCTGGGTGCAGACTATAATTACCAGAGGTTGTCACATCCTCTTTGATCTTTACCCGAGGCTGCAAAGATGAATTCCTGACATTCCACCTGGTCAGAGGGACGTAGCAGTACAAGAAATCTGAAAGCTGCTCCAAAAAAGAGTCATCCAATTAGTCCCACCAGACCAGATAGAATCCGGATTTTACTCAAGAGTTCTTTTTAGTGTCAAAAAAGACAAGGGATGGGAGGCCAATTTTGGACCTCAGCATCCTAAACAAGTTTTTCAGACAAACCAATTCTGGATGGTCACGGTTTAGTCCATCCTCCCATTTCTGGAGATAGACAACTGGATGTGCTCGCTAGATCTCCAGGACGCGTATTACCATATAAAAATGGACAAACGGTCCAGGAAATATCTCTGCTTCTGGCTGAGAGCCAGTCATTACCAATTTTAAGCACTGCCCTTTGGTCCCTCCACAGCCCCCAGAGTGTTCACCAAATGTATGGCAGTGGTAACAGCTCACCCGAGACTGCAGGGATTCCGAGTGTTTCCATAGCTAGACGATTGGCTCCTTATTACCCCCACCAAGCATCTGCTGCTTCACGCCTTGCACTATACTCTACAGCTGCCAAGCTCCTTAGGGATCTCAGTAAACAAAGAGAAGTCAAAACTAGTACCTGCTCAAAGCCTAGAATTCATAGGAGCAACATTCAACACAAGGTCTTGCCTGGTTGCCCTCCCGCTTCACAGGCTTCAGAGACTAAGATTTCAGCTCCGAGTGATACTCTCTCAGGACAAAGTCCCAGCTCATTTAGTTCTTCAGCTGCTAGGATCAATGGTGACAATGATTACCGTAGTTCCTCTAGCAAGACTACACATGAGATTGCTACAGTGGCTCCTAGCATCACAGTGGTCCCTACTGACACATCCTATGTCTCATCTGATCTGCATAATGAACTGCTTCAAGCAGGATCTCTATTGGTGGATGAAGCCAGAAATGGAGTTATGGAGTCGTCCTCGTCCTTTCTCACCCCCTCAGCCCAAGGCCGTAGTGACCATCGATGCATCCCTGATGGGGTAGGGGGGCATTTTCAGGGAAAGACAGTCCAAGGTGCTTGTTCCCCTGTGGAGGCCAATTTACATATCAGTGTCCTAGAACTGAGGGTGATGCTTCTGGCGTTGCAAGCATTCCACTCTGACCTCCCATTGGGGACAATTGCTGTCCAGTTGGACAATTTGTCGGTCATCTGGTACATCAACAAATCAGGGGGAACCAGATCCTACCCATTGTGTCGGGAGGCCATGAGAATTTGGCAGTGTGTGATAGCCTTCAACTACTTTCTAGCAGCAATGCACATTCCCAGGAATTCCAGAGTGATTGCGACAAACTGAGCAGATGTATTCTCCTGCCTCACAAGTGGTCCCTCAATCCAGTGGTAACGGCAGAGATCTTCCATCACTGGGGCCAGCCTTGCTGCAACCTATTCACATCCCCCACCAAACACAAATGCAGCAGCTACTTTTCCGTGATTCCCCCTGAGGGGAAGTCCCCAAAGAATGCTCTAGTACATGATTGGCCCCCCAGAAATACTGTATGACTTTCCTCCCTTTCCTCTGATACCACAGTTTCTAAAGAAGGCTCTTCAGTTGAGAAGGAAAGTAATCCTCATTGAACCCTATTGGCCCTGGCAAATCTGGTTCCCTTTCCTTTGGCCTCACCTGGTTCACCAACTATGGATTCTGGATCCAACTCCAGAACTTCTGTCACACCCACAGGGGTTGATCGATCCAAACTTATCGAGCCTCAAGCTGACACCTTGGTTCCACCACTTCCAATAATTGCCAGGCAAAATAACCTTTCTTCCCCTGTTCAAATAATACTTCTGGCTTCCCATAAGCCATCCATCAGGAAGATGTATCATAGTAAATGGAACAGGTTTGTGTTTTGTTCTTGTGGAAAAGGAATAGATCCCTTCTCAGCTCCGATCAGTTCAGTTTTAGAGTATTTATCAACCCTACTCCATTCATGAGCTTCAGCTTCTATGATCCGGGTCCAGTTAGCAGCTATCTCAGATTTTCACAATGGTTTCCAGGATTCCTCTTGGGTATCTCATCGCCTCTGTAAAACCTTCTTGAAAGGGGTTTTACATATAAGACCACCTTTCAAAGAGCCCATTGAACCTTGGAATCTCTGTAGTGTTTGATTCATCATCCCTTTGAGCCTGTGGTCAGTTGTAACATAAAATTCTTGTCTTGGAAATCTTTGTTCTTGGTAGCCATTACCTCAGCAAGAAGAATATCAGAATTACAGGCTTTGTGCGTAAGACACCCTCACATTGTTTTCCACAAAGAGAGAGTATCACTTCACACTAACCCATCCTTTCTACCCAAGGCTGTTTCAGAGTTGAATATTAATCAATCCATTGACTTGCCAGTTTGCTTCCCAAATTTCTCAAATAAAGGAGAATATTGTTTGCATTTATTGGATATACATAGACAATTATGCTTCTCTTTGGATAGGACTAAATCTTTCCGAAGATCTGACCAATTAGTCCTGTCCTTCTCAGGATCCAAGTTGGGATGATCAGTTTCTAAAGTCACCTTGGCAAAGTGACTGAGAGAATGTATCTCATTTGTATATCAACAGAATCAAATGAGTTTAACTACAAAAATAAAGGTGCATTCAACCAGATCAGTTGCCACTTCAGTAGCTTTTCATTTTAGAGCTTCTATGGATGACATTTGTGCAGCGGTCACTTGGGCTTCTCCTCATACCTTTATCACTCATTGCAAATTGGACTTGGTTTCCAGGGGAGAGCATCCTTTGGCTCAATGGTGCTCAGGAATATCCTTCCATAGGGCCTCCCAGGACATAAAGTAGCTAGGGACTTTGTACCATCAGTAAGGAATGAATGAAGACTTACAACATCAGATAAAGGAGTTATGTTCTTATCATAACGTTCCATCTGTATTATTAATCTTCATTCATTCATGACATCCCACCCTCATGCCCCCTCTGAAAGACTCCTGGAGGTTCGGATTTGGTCCTGGTTACATGATAGGGCACTTGCTCAGACAAAGCCTCCCCTTTCTTTTCCTTATGGGCAAACTCAATCTGAGGATATGAGGAGAGGGGCACTATGGGAATCCTTAGCTCGAAAATTTTTTGCTGGCATGAGCTTGCTATATCGGCTGAGTCGGTTCCGAAGACAGAACCGAGACTCATCCATCATGAATGAATGAAGATCAGCAACACAGATGGAATGTTATGGTAAGAACATAACTTCTTTTTTTGTAGTAAGTTACACTGTAATCAAGACATGGAGCCAGGCTGTATCACTAACACATTGTTTTATAATATGTTACATTGTAATCAAGACATGTTGCCAGGCTATACCACTGACATATTGTTTTATAATAGGTTACATTGAATATTAATATTTTGTTGTTTATTTGTTTCCAGTGCTTACTTTCTGCTAATTATATATATATATATATATATGGGTCTATCTGAGTTCATCGACACTTTAAAATACCGACAATGGATTAACCGACACGAGAATGTCGAAAGTCACGTCACCGACGCCAGAAGATCGACGAGGCAGAAGACCGATGGAGGAAGACACCGACGCTGAGAAGCTGTGATGGGGTAAGGGTGCGAGTAAGGTAAGTGTGCGATGCTGGTGTTTAGTAGGGGTAGGGGTGGGATAAGTGAGTTAGGGTTAGGGCGGGTTAGGTGAGTGTCGAGTAAGGTAAGTGTGCAATGTTGGTGTTTTGTAGGGGTAGGGGTGGGATAAGTGAGTTAGGGTTAGGGCGGGTTAGGTGAGTGTCGAGTAAGGTAAGTGTGCAATGTGGGTGTTTGGAAGGGGTAGGGGTGGGATAAGTGAGTTAGGGTAAGGGGCCGGGTGGGGTGAGTGTGCGATAGTGACGGACCTTAGGGTAAGGGTTTGGGTCAGGGTTGTGGTTAGTTGTGTATGTATGGGTTAGTGTTTGTTTGTAAGGATTTTGGTGTGCTTGTGTTGTGTGTGTGAGTGTTGGATAGGGGATGTGTTTTGTTTGTTGGTATGTTGTGTCGGGTGTATGCGATGTCGTGTTTGTGAACTGTCGATCTTCTGGCGTCGGTTAAATGAGTTTCGTTGTTTTGGTGTCGGTTAATTCGTTTTCGGTATTTTAAAATGTCGATGAACTCAGATAGATCCATATATATATATATATATATATATATATATATATATATATATATATATATATATGCATTTGCTAGTACAGACCCTCAAATTTAGGTGACTTTGGAATGCAAACTAATACTGACTACCTAATTACTCCACATGCTTAACTCCAGTAGTAAATTCATTCATAGAAAATAAGATTCAGAACATCTCAGTAAAGATGAATGATTGTACTCCCCTTTTCATTATTTGCCATCTGCCACCGATGATCAGTGACCACCATATCTCTCAATTGTCCAGATTTTCACAGAATGTTCACATTTTTTCCTTATATTTTCATGTGTTTCTCATAACATTTGTTATTTTATGACAAATCACTGAGGATTGAAGTCACCAAATAATGACAGACATTTTGAGAATTCAGAGTCTTCAGAAAATGCATGCTAACACAAGTCCTGTTATTCTAGCAACTTTCTAAGTTTATAACAGCTATATTTAAAATCTGTCTCTATTTTTGGGCCTTTGTTCCCCAACTATTTTAGGCTTTGTCTAGATTTCTAGCACTACGAGGTTGAGATATATGGTGACCACACAGTCACCTATATGGAACACAGGGGAAATATGCTTGTTTGCAAATTATCTTTCGAAACTGCCATTTACCCTAAGCATCTAGTGCTAACACCCAGTACCATTTCAAAATGTTGCTGAATTTGTTTTTAACTCAGTCTTCACAAAAACACAGTTTTGCACGTTATACTGTTAAATACATTTTAACTAACATTTTCTACTTGCATGCTAAGTAAAATCTATAGAAATAATGGCAATATTATTAAAAATGTTATAATATGTGGTATAGAAAGCCTTAATAAGTAAGAAGTGTTTTACTACAAACCTGGTTTCATCATTGTTGGGTACAAGTTAGAGTTCAATAGTTACTTGAAAACATTTCCGTAGCAATGAGAATTCCATAAAAAGGTGTGAAATGAGGTGAGAATGTGTCCATTTATTTTGAATAGGCAGTGGAGACAGAGTTCTCTCTGTATGACTGAGATTTCCTTATTATCAAGTGCATTTCCCTGAAACGATGACAATTTTAGTGTATGAGTAGTTGTACAGCAGGCTTTATTGGTGGGGCCTGATTCCAATTTCCTAAAGGATTTTGGTCTCATTTGAGAACTTACAGTCAGAGGAAAAGTTGGAAGAGTGTACAATGTGATCTTTTTATATTACTTAATTCTTATTAATCCTACATTTAGAACAAAACTGGTTGAATTTTATGAATGGAAGGATCATGACTTTAGACCCTTTTGAGGAATGTATTAGGTATAATGACAGTGTTTTGTTGCATGGGTACTTGGTAGGTCTTTGAAGGGTTGTTTCATAAATAGATGATCATCATGGTAGAAGACTGCTGTAGCATCATAATGTAATACAATTGCCCCAGGTAGCTGCTAAATATTACAGGTATGTACAACTTTTATTACTTCTGAAAAATTTTTCCCTTGAAGTGTGATGAATTACTTGTTTTCAGATGTTGTATTTTGCATGCACATTGAGGAAGAAGTATGAAGTACATGTTTAGTGCACTTTTGCAGTTTTCCTTCAGTGATGTAATGTTGTACAGTATTGGAATTTGAGTACTGTCTAAGTTTCCTACTCTAGCTGCTGTTTGAGAGGGCAGTTATTTCCATGTGTAGGTAGGATTTTCAAACTTTCGGCTTATTTGTACAGATTAGTTGAATATTTGCTTATCTGAGTAAGGGTGCATGTATACACGTGTGTGGTTTGAGGTTAGTCCTGTCTCATTTGTGGGTAGTGGACAGGAACATGTGTGGTACTAGCTGCAGTTTCCTTAGATGATTAATAGCATATAAACTACACAGGGAGAAACTTAAAAGACTTATTGGCAAAATGTAAATTCACTACTGTATATTCGTCTGCACTAGCCTAGTTAGGTAGATGTAGCATAGTGATCATTGATGAGAGCACTTAGATTCCCATGCACTTTGTTTACACACCTATGAACCTATAACAAAGGATAAGCTGGAGCTGGAGACAATCATCAGAAGTCTGAGATGTAGCATTTTCCTTATGCTTCTGCAGTTTGTATATAAAGCTTCAAACAAATGTGCCATTATTCATATACTACTGTGTATAAACACTCTGGGTACATCTTTCAAAGATGCATGCAATTATAATTTTGCTACCTCATTCTTTATTGACATGCCATCTCATATCCCTTTCCCCAGTGTTGATAGCTTCCTTTTATTCTTTACTGTAGCATTGTCTGTAGAATGTGTGCATTTTGAAGTCTAGGGACCCACCTTTGGAGATGTAAGTAATGTGTGTGAAAAGTCAGCATCATCTGTCATATATGTTTACCTATCTTCCAGCAAATATGTTGTCTGCTACTGTAAGACAACACCATTGCTAATCAATATTATCATGAGAACACAATGTTTAAAACATAAAGTATTTACTTATTTCTAAGCAGCAACATTTTGTTATCTGGCCTCACCAGTTGGTGTACATATGTATTTGTAAAAAGTTGTAGATAGCAGATTATGTGTGCTGGTAATTAGACAGGGGCAGATAAGTATGCTCTTGTGTAACCTTGGTGGGATGTGGTATGAGATGATTTTGTTTATTTTTTTGTCTGACAGCCACTATGAATTATTTGGATATGAGTATCAGAATTTGTCTTGCGTATAAGAACTTTGATTCAGTTTCTCTGTCCGTTACTTCATTTCATTTCATATCCTGTACATTTTAACTTTTTACTATTTCTTTTACTTGGGTGGCCACGGTGGTGCAGCAGTTAGCGTTGCCTCCTCACAGCAAGAGGTTCTCTGGTTCAATTCTCGGCTGGGGTGCCTTCTGTGTGGAGTCTGCATGTCCTTCCTGTGGTCTTGTGGGTTTCCTCCAGGTGCTCCGGTTTCCTCCCACATCCCAAAGACATGCTGTAGGTGGATTGGACACTCCAAATTGGCCCTAGGTGTGAATGTGTGCATGTGTGTGCCTTCTGTGGAAAGTCGGGTGCCAGGCTGGCAACTCAACACTGTAAAACTCCACTGCCAATCGTTCTGCAGACCGTTGTTCTGCTGTGGCAACCCCTAACCGGGATAAGCCAAAAGGAGATGATGATGACTATTTCTTTTACTTCTTCTATCCATTCAGCATCTTTGCTATGTTCCATAGGGTCTTCCTAGACATTTCTCCAAAATGTGTTTATTTCTTCTTTTTTTGTGGTGTTTCTATCCCTTTTGGCTTGTTTCATAATTTTCTGTAAAACTTTTTGGGCTATGAGTGAATTGCTTATTTTATACTTTTCATTTATATTTATTAATATATCTGCAACATTGTCTGCCAGTGCTGATATCTTTAGTTTATTATTTGCAATAGTGTACAGTAGATCCTGGTCTGTTCTGATGCTGCACACTGCTTTTATCACATCTATCTTTATTAAATATTTT
Source organism: Protopterus annectens (assembly GCF_019279795.1). Lineage (NCBI taxonomy): Eukaryota > Metazoa > Chordata > Ceratodontiformes > Protopteridae > Protopterus > Protopterus annectens. The sequence goes on from NC_056733.1 coordinate 259,379,525, forward strand.
TGCTGATCCGCTCCCTCTTCTGTACTCTTCTAGCAGTGACACTTCTTGTCTTAACTGCTTTATAGTTTTCTCTATTCAGTACTTCCATTCCATTCCTTTCCCTTATTGCCCTGTGTTTTTGTGGTAAGGCTGTATGTATGTTTACCTATCTTCCAGCAAATATGTTGTCTGCTACTGTAAGACAACACCATTGCTAATCAATATTATCATGAGAACACAGTGTTTAAAACATAAAGTATTTACTTATTTCTAAGCAGAAACATTTTGTTATCTGGCCTCACCAGTTGGTGTACATATGTATTTGTAAAGAGTTGTAGATAGCAGATTATGTGTGCTGGTAATTAGACAGGGGCAGATAAGTATGCTCTTGTGTAACCTTGGTGGGATGTGGTATGAGATGATTTTGCTTATTTTTTTGTCTGACAGCCACTATGAATTATTTGGACATGAGTATCAGAATTTGTCTTGCGTATAAGAACTTTGATTCAGTTTCTCTGTCCATTACTTCATTTCATTTCATATCCTGTACATTTTAACTTTTTACTATTTCTTTTACTTGGGTGGCCACGGTGGTGCAGCAGTTAGCGTTGCCTCCTCACAGCAAGAGGTTCTCTGGTTCAATTCTCGGCTGGGGTGCCTTCTGTGTGGAGTCTGCATGTCCTTCCTGTGGTCTTGTGGGTTTCCTCCAGGTGCTCCGGTTTCCTCCCACATCCCAAAGACATGCTGTAGGTGGATTGGACACTCCAAATTGGCCCTAGGTGTGAGTGTGTGCATGTGTGTGCCTTCTGTGGAAGGTCGGGTGCCGGGCTGGCAACTCAATACTGTAAAACTCCACTGCCAATCGTTCTGCAGACCGTTGTTCTGCTGTGGCAACCCCTAAATGGGATAAGCCAAAAGGAGATGATGATTACTATTTCTTTTACTTATTCCATCCATTCAGCATCTTTGCTATGTTCCATAGGGTCTTCCTAGACATTTCTCCAAAATGTGTTTATTTCTTCTTTTTTTGTGGTGTTTCTATCCCTTTTGGCTTGTTTCATAATTTTCTGTAAAACTTTTTGGGCTATGAGTGAATTGCTTATTTTATACTTTTCATTTATATTTATTAATATATCTGCAACATTGTCTGCCAGTGCTGATATCTTTAGTTTATTATTTGCAATGGTGTACAATAGATCCTGGTCTGTTCTGATGCTGCACACTGCTTTTATCACATCTATCTTTATTAAATATTTTTGCTGATCCGCTCCCTCTTCTGTACTCTTCTAGCAGTGACACTTCTTGTCTTAACTGCTTTATAGTTTTCTCTATTCAGTACTTCCATTCCATTCCTTTCCCTTATTGCCCTGTGTTTTTGTGGTAAGACTATATCTGTTATTAATTTAGCTGCACATTAATATAGCCTATTTACTTCTGTTATATTACACAAATTTCTGTTGGAAGATTTAATTACTGTTTTCATTTGTTTAATCAGACTTCTTACATTTTGTGCCTTACTGACTTACTGTAATCTTTTTTTTTTTTTTCATTGATCTTAATGTTTCTATCTATCTCTATTAAATCTCATTTTCTTCTAAACTGAGAGCTCATTCTTTGTGCTTTATTTGCTGCAGGCATTCTACGGAAAGTTCCTTAACATCTTCCTGGGACATATTCTCTTCAGCTGCATCCTGCATCATCTGTTACTCTTTCATATGGGAATTCACTTGTCTATCACTACACAACACTGCATCAGAGTTGCCAATGTTTCTTGCTCCTTCCCTCGCTGTGCAGCTCCAGCTGAACTTTTGTACTCATTTCCTACTGAAGGCTCCAGAGAATCCTCATGTGCCAAGTGATCAGATGCTCCCCATTCCACCTGTTTCTCCATAATTTGTTAGACTCATTATTCCATCATGCTATGACGTTATCACAGTAGGATGTTCTACACTAAATCCTTCATTTCACGGATAATCCATAACTTCAGTTTCTATTTCTTTAACTTCCTCATTACTAATCATCTTTTCTACTTTCCCCCTTTGTTTTCTTATTTTTTGTTTTGTGAAATTTTTTCTGTCTGAAAGCCTTTGCCTGTACTTCACTGCAAATATCCTTGGTGCCACCTTTTTGTATTGATTTGTTTTGCTTTCTCCTTTGCATAAATATTACACCATATTACATTTCTTTTACTTTCCCATGTCCGTATTTCTTCTTTAGATGTCTCCCACTCTTCCAGTTTTAATTAACTTTGGGGACTAATTGTTCCATCATGCTACCTGTGACATAACCTATGTCAGACATTCTATACTAAATCCTTCCTTTGCAAGCATTCCATAACTTCAGCTTCTATTTGTTTAACGTCTACGTTATTAATTTTCTGTTTTACATTCCCCCTTTGAGATCTTATTTTTTGTATTGTGAAAGTTTCCATACCTGTATGCCTTTGCCTGTATTTCTCTTTAAATGTCTTTGGAGCTGCTTTTTGGTATTGATTACTATAGCAATAACCCACGCCTGGGTGTGGGTAATGCTGGATTTACCCACGGTTGGTGTGGTTTGGTCACGAGGGCAAAGCCCGAGTGGCCAAACAAAGACAACCATGGGTAAATCCAGCATTGCCCACACCCAGAAGTGGGTTATTGCTATTATACAATGACATTATTTAAGAAAAGAAATAATTACTTTTCTTAAATAATGGCATTGGATAATGCTTCCTTGTTGCCCTTCCACAGCTGTCTGGTATTCTGCGGCAGTTCTGATGTACTGCACATGTGTATGCTTACGCAGTACATCAGAGCTGTGGGTAGAAGCAACAGAGAAAGCAAGATCTCCGATGTTCTTCGTGTTTCACTGTTACAGTCATTACATTTGGGTAATCTGCTGGCAGGTTGCCGTCAGTCGGCTTGAATTCCAAAGTTTTGGGTCATGCGTCGGTTGCTGTCTCCTCTTCCATGACGTCAGGTCATCAGGGGTATAAAACATGCAGCCGATGCCATTTTCTTCAGTCTTTCTTGCCATGCGGTGCCCGAAGCAGAAGCAGTTCGCAAGTGCTGGTCGGCCGACTCCCAAGATTTTTGTGTTTGAGTTTCAGATCCAAAGTCTTCAATAAAGCTAAGTACCCCATTGGGGAAACTTTCTTCTTGCTCTAGACCGATGTCAGAAAAAGTTAATAATTGTATTTCTTGTGGAAAGCAAATACCTCATAAGGACTTTCATTCTTACTGTATTCCTTGCCTAGACCCCGATCACAATGTTGCTGGTTGTCGGTTTTGTGCTAGATTTAACCAACGTAGTATTAAGCGTCGGTATGATTTTGCTTTAAACTATTTTGGATGCTGGTTTAATTATCCAGAAATGTCGTCGGACAGCCATCCAACTACCAGAGTTCACAAAAAACGCAAAGAAAAGGAGAGAGATAGACAACCGAGGCCCAAAACCGACGACGAAGCTTCTCCTAAGCCAGTCGCCGGTTTGCCAGTTCTCAGTGAGGCGCTTTCGCAGCCCCTGATGCCCACTACTTTAGAGTCGCAGGCCGCTACCAACTCCCACATGGAGTCGGCCATGCCGCTAGAAACTCAAGGTATTGGAGCCTCGGATACTATTCCTTCAGATTGGTCCGGAGCCGCTGAGCAGGCACCGGCTTCTGAGGGTGTATTCAGACCTAAACATCTTTACATTAAACCTACCTCAGCTTCAAAGGCAAAGACCAAAGCACCTTCTAAAGCAAAGAAACAAACACAAGAGCCACGTGGACAGGCTTCTATGCCCAAAAAACAGATGCTCAAAATGGCCGAAGACTTAATTACCTTGATCAGGAGTTCCCATCCCCCTCCTGATAAGAGGCCTAGGCAAGAGACTGACTATGAATCTTCAGATCAGGTTTCTGTTTCTTCTGATTCCTCTTCTGATCAGGAATATTCTCTTCCCCCTTATGAGGGTGCTGATGCTGAAGAATCTATACCTTCAGCTTCTCCTCCACAGGACTATTCTTTTGGCGAAACCTTGCATACCATGAGGGAGCATTTCTACTGGGAGAGCCAAGATTTTTCAGAATCTAAAAAGAGGCTCAGGGATTTCCTTTTACTACTTAATCAAGGAAAACACACACTCCTGGATCCAAAAATCCAACAAAATCTCCACAAAAAACGAAAGAAGCAGCACACACTGGATAAGAAATAATTTTTACTGGATTCTGGTACCTCGGCCTTCGCCTTCACATGGAATAATGTTATAAAATACAAACCAGTATAAATACACATCTTGCACAATCAATCATGTCAATTAAATAATTAATCAATCAAATACTTCACTAGTTAAAGAGATATACATACATATAAATAAACTCATATATAAATAAATATTCTACAGAATAAATATTACTTTATATGTTATGATTCTAAATTCATACCATTGGGAAATAATGTTCCAAAATTTACAATAAACCTGGATTCCATATTCAATAGTTTATTCTGAAAATTAATATTACTTTCTCCCATTCCCCATGGTTTTGCCAAAATGCTGAATTTGAAACCAGAATGATCCCCCCCATGAAAATGGTGGAAGTGGCACGCAACTGGACTATCAAGTCTGCTGTTCCTAATGTCCCCCAGATGTTCCAAGATTCTTAACTTAACCCTGCGTTTTGTTTGTCCTATATACCATTTTTGTTCTATGCAGTTACAACCTATAATATATATCACCCCTGAGGAATTACAATTAAAATGATCTAAAGCATGGTATGTCACCCCATTAATATTATGACCATCTAAATTAATAATTTTGTCACAGATTTTACATTTCTTACATGCGAAAGAGCCTGCATTTAAGGCCCTATCCTTTTTGCCCTTACTTCTGATTAATTCCTTTAGATTTTTACATCTTGTATGAGAGAAAACAATGTTATGTGGAACGATGTTCCCTAAAAATTCATCACTCGTTATAATGGGCCACATATTCAGAACAATTTTCTTCAAAAATGAAGAAAAAAGAGAGAATTTGTTTACAAAAAATATTTTATCCATCACTACAGGAACTTTTTCCTTAAACAAAATTGAATTGTTCACAGTTCTCCTCCTGTTTTTAATTACATTTCCCTGTTCCTTCAAATTTAACATTTCTTCCACTTTGGTTCTATTTGAATAAACAATATTCCTGGAATAACCTCTGTTCATCAATTTTCTACAAATGATGTCAAATTCCCTTTGTACATATATATTCTCAGATGTATTTGAAGCAATGCGTTTAAATTCGCCAAAAGGCAAAGACTCAATTAAGGAATGGCTATGCATACTATTTGCGTGCAAAAAGTTATTAACAGCTGTCTTTTTATGAAATGGTTTATGTTCTATTGTGCCCTTTGTACTAATGTAAAAATGTACATCCAAGAAATCCATGTTTTTAACATTAGTCCGATATGTAAAATCTAGTCCAAATGGATTCGATTTTAAACCCGTAATAAATTCATCAAATTCTCCTGGGTTGCCCCTGTACAAAAACAAAAGATCATCTATGAATCTCTTATAAATCAAAACTTTATTTTGAAAAAACTTTGCTGTATAAATGAATAAATTTTCAAAATAACCCATAAACAGAATGGCATAAGATGGTGCAAAACTGGCACCCATGGCCGTTCCCTCTTTTTGTAAGTAATATTTTTTGTTAAATTCAAACACATTATGAGTGAGACAAAATTCCACCAATAGGATGATAAAGTGGGTTTTTGGTCCTTCCCCCATAAAAGAATGGATAGCCTCTAAACCCCATTTCATAGAAATGGACGTGTATAATGAAACCACATCCACACTGGCCCAATAATAATTATCATGCCAAATCTTTCCTCTGAAGCTATCACACACTTCTTTTGTGTTCTTTACATGGGAAGGAATTCTCACTAAATATTCTTTTAGTATAGAATCCAAAAATATACCCACATTTTGTAAAAAAGCCCCTTTTCCCGAGACTATTGGACGTCCAGGTGGATTAATTAAATCTTTATGTATTTTCGGCAAAATAAAAAATCTGGCATCATTTGGATTTTTGATATACAATTTCTTGACATCACTTTGGGAAAAGAAACCAAGCCTTTCACCTTTTTCTAATAGTTCCAAAAGTTTGTCATTAAACTCAACAATAGGATTTGTGGATAAAAGCATATAAACCCCATTGTTTGAAAGTAATTCAAGAGCTGTGGAATTATATCTATTCCTATCAAGAACAACCCAATTGCCACCTTTGTCCGATTGCAAAAATACATATTTGTCACTCATTTCTCTAAGCTTACATAATGCTTGCCATTCATCTTTATTTAAATTATAACATTTTCTATGTTTCTTAAATGAAAAATATTCATCCTTGACTTGCTTATATAAAGCCTTCTCAAAAAAACTTATGCAGGAATTGTTTTTAACAGGGTTAAAATTACTAACACATGGGACTTTGGGAATAGTAAGTTTACCATACCCTGTATTGTATTCAAACCCCCTGTTGTTCTTATTAACATTTTGTTCAATACACTCAGCATCATCATAAATATCAAATAATTAATTTTCATGGATAGAAATATCCATTAGAGATTAGGGAACAAAAGATACTAATGGACTTTTGATAACCAGGTCTGTTTTTTCGAGACCAAGTATTTCACTTATACATAGTGTTTCCTGCAATGATGTTAGTTCTATTTCGAGTTGTGACCGTTTGAATATTATTAACCTCTCAGACTGTGTGTTAACTGAAAGTATGGTCAATGTTTTACACATGGGTACAAAATTCATTCCTACATATATTCCTACACTAGCGGAGGTGCTGCTGGAGGTTAAGGCCTTCGCAGAAAATTGTATCTCAAAGTTCATTTTTATAGACGGACATTAGACACTGGCTATAATACAAATTGTGATGACATTCCTGATGTTGCTAATGATTCACTTTTGGATAGTTCTCTAATGGATATTTCTATCCATGAAAATGAATTATTTGATATTTATGATTATGCTGAGTGTATTGAACAAAATGTTAATAAGAACAACAGGGGGTTTGAATACAATACAGGGTATGGTAAACTTACTATTCCCAAGGTCCCATGTGTTAGTAATTTTAACCCTGTTAAAAACAATTCCTGCATAAGTTTTTTTGAGAAGGCTTTATATAAGCAAGTCAAGGATGAATATTTTTCATTTAAGAAACATAGAAAATGTTATAATTTAAATAAAGATGAATGGCAAGCATTATGTAAGCTTAGAGAAATGAGTGACAAATATGTATTTTTGCAATCGGACAAAGGTGGCAATTGGGTTGTTCTTGATAGGAATAGATATAATTCCACAGCTCTTGAATTACTTTCAAACAATGGGGTTTATATGCTTTTATCCACGAATCCTATTGTTGAGTTTAATGACAAACTTTTGGAACTATTAGAAAAAGGTGAAAGGCTTGGTTTCTTTTCCCAAAGTGATGTCAAGAAATTGTATATCAAAAATCCAAATGATGCCAGATTTTTTATTTTGCTGAAAATACATAAAGATTTAATTAATCCACCTGGACGTCCAATAGTCTCGGGAAAAGGGGCTTTTTTACAAAATGTGGGTATATTTTTGGATTCTATACTAAAAGAATATTTAGTGAGAATTCCTTCCCATGTAAAGAACACAAAAGAAGTGTGTGATAGCTTCAGAGGAAAGATTTGGCATGATAATTATTATTGGGCAAGTGTGGATGTGGTTTCATTATACACGTCCATTTCTACGAAATGGGGTTTAGAGGCTATCCATTCTTTTATGGGGGAAGGACCAAAAACCCACTTTATCATCCTATTGGTGGAATTTTGTCTCACTCATAATGTGTTTGAATTTAACAAAAAATATTACTTACAAAAAGAGGGAACGGCCATGGGTGCCAGTTTTGCACCATCTTATGCCATTCTGTTTATGGGTTATTTTGAAAATTTATTCATTTATACAGCAAGGTTTTTTCAAAATAAAGTTTTGATTTATAAGAGATTCATAGATGATCTTTTGTTTTTGTGCAGGGGCAACCCAGGAGAATTTGATGAATTTATTACGGGTTTAAAATCAAATCCATTTGGACTAGATTTTACATATCGGACTAATGTTAAAAACATGGATTTCTTGGATGTACATTTTTACATTAGTACAAAGGGCACAATAGAACATAAACCATTTCATAAAAAGACAGCTGTTAATAACTTTTGCATAAATAGTATGCATAGCCATTCCTTAATTGAGTCTTTGCCTTTTGGCGAATTTAAACGCATTGCTTCAAATACATCTGAGAATATATATGTACAAAGGGAATTTGACATCATTTGTAGAAAATTGATGAACAGAGGTTATTCCAGGAATATTGTTTATTCAAATAGAACCAAAGTAGAAGAAATGTTAAATTTGAAGGAACAGGGAAATGTAATTAAAAACAGGAGGAGAACTGTGAACAATTCAATTTTGTTTAAGGAAAAAGTTCCTGTAGTGATGGATAAAATATTTTTTATAAACAAATTCTCTCCTTTTTCTTCATTTTTGAAGAAAATTGTTCTGAATATGTGGCCCATTATAACGAGTGATGAATTTTTAGGGAACATCGTTCCACATAACATTGTTTTCTCTCATACAAGATGTAAAAATCTAAAGGAATTAATCAGAAGTAAGGGCAAAAAGGATAGGGCCTTAAATGCAGGCTCTTTCGCATGTAAGAAATGTAAAATCTGTGACAAAATTATTAATTTAGATGGTCATAATATTAATGGGGTGACATACCATGCTTTAGATCATTTTAATTGTAATTCCTCAGGGGTGATATATATTATAGGTTGTAACTGCATAGAACAAAAATGGTACATAGGACAAACAAAACACAGGGTTAAGTTAAGAATCTTGGAACATCTGGGGGATATTAGGAACAGCAGACTTGATAGTCCAGTTGCGTGCCACTTCCACCATTTTCATGGGGGGGATCATTCTGGTTTCAAATTCAGCATTTTGGCAAAACCATGGGGAATGGGAGAAAGTAATATTAATTTTCAGAATAAACTATTGAATATGGAATCCAGGTTTATTGTAAATTTTGGAACATTATTTCCCAATGGTATGAATTTAGAATCATAACATATAAAGTAATATTTATTCTGTAGAATATTTATTTATATATGAGTTTATTTATATGTATGTATATCTCTTTAACTAGTGAAGTATTTGATTGATTAATTATTTAATTGACATGATTGATTGTGCAAGATGTGTATTTATACTGGTTTGTATTTTATAACATTATTCCATGTGAAGGCGAAGGCTGAGGTACCAGAATCCAGTAAAAATTATTTCTTATCCAGTGTGTGCTGCTTCTTTCGTTTTTTGTGGAGATTTCCTTTTACTACCTCAACACAGGCGACTAGCCATTCCACCTGTGTTAGATATTGTAGATGATGTGTTTTCGGAGTCTAGTCTTACCCCTGATTCCTTACCTCCAGCTCCTGTTAAGCCTGACAGATATTACAGGGTTCCTGACTCTCATAAATTCCTTTTTAAAAACCCTACTGCAGACCCAGAAACTATTTCACAGGGTCCCAAAGGAGTTAAGGCTCCCGCTGCAAAAAACCCTACCCCCTCTGAAAGAGATTCTAGGGCACTGGATAGATGGGGAAAAAAGGTTTACACATCTGCTACCTTGGCTATACGGGCCTTAAACTGTCAGTTTCATATGCTCAAATATCAGCAACATGTCATGGCATTGCTTAAACAGAAAATGTTATTAAACTCTGAATGTGCAGAAAACAAGGAAATGCAGGATTTATTGCATGCAGCTGAACAAGTTGGAAAGCATACTTTGTAATGTGGTTTTGATTCTTTGGAGGCCTCCTGCAGGGACGCAGTTACTGGTTCTGTAATTAGGAGGCATACTTGGTTAAAGGAACAAAATCTGCCTGATCATGTCAAGGTTAAATTATTAGATGCACCTTTACAGCATGATACTTTGTTTGGTGTTAGGGCAGAGGAGGTGTTAAAGAAAATGGAGGACAAAGCTAAATCCATGCAAACTGTCAAAGATTTTTTACAAGTAGAACCCCCTAGGTTTAGTAGACACTGGCCTACAAAGAATTGGTCCTTTCCTGTGTCAGACAGACCTCAAAGGGGCAGATCCAGATGCCCTAGAGGCAGATCCCAGGTGCAAGGTTCCTACAGGTCAAAACAATGGGGTGCTTCTACCTCCAAAGTTGGAGAAGACAAATTACAACCATACAGGAAACAGTCCCAATGACTTCCCCCTGCCTGCACCAAGCACTTATCTTCTGGCAGCACCCTTAGGGGGAAAATTAGCACTTTTTTCACAAAATTGGCACATTATAACCCAGGACAAGTGGGTTCTAAATATCGTGTCCCAAGGGTACAAGTTCCATTTCCATACCCTGCCAAAGGCAAACGGCTGGCCAGATCTGCCAAAAAATCAATGGGCAGAGGCACAAAAACAAGTCTCATCCCACATGGCCATGGGGGCCATTCAGCAAGTACCAGAGCAAGAGCAGGGACAAGGATTTTACTCAAGACTGTTCTTGGTACCAAGAAAGGACAAGACCTGGAGACCAATACTGGACCTATCTATTCTGAACACATTCCTGGATATACCAAAATTCAAGATGATGACTTTGCAGCAGCTTCTGCCCATGCTGGGCAAGAATGCTTGGATGGTGACTCTAGACCTAAAAGAGGCACACCTGCATGTCCCAATCAGAAAATTATGCAGAAGATACCTCAGATTCAAGGCTGGCTCAATGCATTACCAATGCTCTGCACAGCCCTTTGGCTTATCTACTGCGCCCAGGGTCTTTACAAAGTGCCTGGCACCAGTAATTGCATTCTGCAGACAAAGAAGAATGCAAATATATCCTTACTTGGATGACTGAATAATTCAACCAGAGAACAAGGACATTCTTCTACAGCATCTGGCATTTGTGAAAAGATTTCTAACATGCCTAGGGTACACAGTCAACGAAAAGAAATCAAAACTAGTACCCTCTCAAGAAATAATATTCCTGGGTGCAAGCTTAAATGCAACTGCCCAGATGGCTTATCTCACGCCAGACAAACAAAGGCAACTAACTACCTATTTCAAAATGTTAGCAACAAGGGCCCAGTTATCTGCAAGAAAAAATCTGCAGGCTTTGGGCTTCATGGCATCCTGCATCCTACTAATTCCATATGCAAGACTGCATATGAGGAAACTTCAATGGTACCTAAAAAGTGTTTGGACTCAACATTGCCACAGCCTGGAAACAATGATTACTCTCATTCCCTGCCTACAACAGGAGTTTCAATGGTGAGCAAAGGCTTGTCAGCAGAACAAGGGACAGCCATTCACATTACCCCCAGCCAGGCAGACACTAACAACGGATGCATCAGATTATGCCTGGGGGGCCCACATGGCAGGAAGATGCATTCAGGGCACATGGTCCTCAACCCAAATACATCTACATATCAATCAAAAAGAGATGCTAGCTGTTCAGAATGCCCTGACAGCCTTCAAAGACCTACTTCATCAGGGACAACTACTGATAAAGACATACAACACCACGGTCATGTGGTATATAAACAAGCAGGGGGGCACACATTCTTACCCCCTTTGCAGACGAGCCATGACTTTGTAGGACACAGCATTAACTTACCAAGTACATCTGCAGGCGCAATTCCTGCCAGGAAGGAAAAATACTCTGGCAGATGAACTAAGCAGAAACCTCATGGATCCCCACGAGTGGCAGCTGGATCCACAAGTCTTCAGCATGATAACAAGGAAATGGGGATGCCCGGACATAGATCTGTTTGCCTCCCCTCACAACTACCAACTTAAAAGATTCTGCACAAGGAAGTATCACAGACAAGCATGGAAAGAGGATGCCCTGTCCTTCAGCTGGAAAACCCTATCAGTATATGCCTTTCCCCCACTGCCTCTCCTCCCCAAGGTACTCCTAAAGGTCAGACAGGAGAAGCAAAAAATGATACTGATTGCCCCAGACTGGCCCCGCCAGTACTGGTTTCCAATCCTAAAGAACTTGTCTCGATGCCCAGCTTGGACCTTACCTGAAATACCTCATCTACTGTCCCAGCAAAACAATCAGATCTTGCACAGCCAACTCAGGACTTTAAACCTGGCAGCATGGCGGATAATGTAGTCATACAAAACACACCTCTCAGTAAAGCTGTGATGGCTGTCATTTTGGAGGCCAGAAGGCCTAGTACTAGAAAATCTTATGCTGGAAAATGGAAGAGATTCTGTGCTTGGAACCAGCCACAAGGAACTGATACAGCTGTGCCAAATATTCCTCAGATTTTGCAATACTTAACTGAGATGCTGGACAAAGGCCTATCTTTTTCATCTATTAAAATTCATGCCTCTGCCATTTCGGCTCACTACAATATGGAGCCATCAATCTTTTCTCATCCCTTATTAAAACAGTACCTCAGAGGAGCCAAAAATTTAACGCCTCCAAAGAGATCACCAATGCCTGCATGGGACCTCAACTATGTCTTGGAAAAACTCTCCCTGCCTCCTTTTGAGCCAGCTGCTACTGCTGATATAAAGTTTTTATCTTGGAAAACAGATCTGCTCCTAGCAATAACTTCGGCAAGACGAGTTTCAGAGCTACAGACACTCATGGCCGTGGAACCTTTTATAATTTTTTACCCAGACATGGGCTCTCTGAGGACAAACCCAACATTTATGCCTAAGGTGGTGTCCAATGTGGCTCTTAACCAAGCTATTCATCTGTCAACTTTTTCTGCAAATCCACAGAACAAGGGGGAGAGAATTTTGCTTTCATTGGACGTACACAGACAACTTAGATTCTGCTTGGACAGAACCAAAGTTTTCAGGAAGACAGAGCAATCACTAGTTGCATATGCTGCAGAATCACAAGGAAAGGCTATCTCAAAGCAGACTACTTCAAAGTGGATAGGCCACTGCATTTGTTTCTGCTATTTACACCATGGCAAGCCAGTGCCTAAGGGCATTAGGCCACATTCAACCAGAGCTGCAGCCACTTCAGCAGCCTTTCTCAGGAGAGTACCAACCAAAGACATTTTAGAGGCAACTACTTGGAGTTCAGTGCACACCTTTACAAAGCACTATCATCTGACACTCTACTCTAAATCCAGGGCAGGCTTTGCCACTGCAGTTCTGCAGGACCTCATAGCCGCTCCTAATGCTGTTTAGCTCCAGCCTCCCAACCATAGCTTTGGGACTCTACCCAAATGTAATGACTGCAACAGTGAAACACGAAGAACATAGTACAGTTGTGTACGCTTACCATAAATGTAGATGTTCGAGTGTATTCACTGTTGCAGTCCAGGTTACCCACCCGCCATCCCCCTTTTTTCTGCTGGAACTTTTCCTTTCCTTCTCTGATTTATACAACCTATGTGGTGTATTTGCTTGTAGATTAAGGTAAAGTTTATATTGATGCATGTATATTTATATATATATAATATTGCTAAAGAAAATGGCATCGGCTGCATGTTTTATACCCCTGATGACCTGACGTCATGGAAGAGGAGACAGCAACTGATGCAGGACCCAAGACTTTGGAATTCAGGCCAACTGAGGGCAACCTGCCAGCAGATTACCCAAATGTAATGACTGCAAAAGTGAATACACTCGAACATCTACATTTATGGTAAGTGTACACAACTGTACTTTGGTTTTTACAAACTTGTCTCTCTATGTTAAAAGAGTTTAACATAGAGAGACAGCTTTAAAAAAAGCAACGGAAGATCTCTGTTACGTTTTATAAAGCTGTCTCGCTATGTTAAATTCCTTTAACATAGTGAGACAGTGTGCAAAAAGAAATGGAGATCTTGCGTTCTCTGTTGCTGTAAAAAAAAGACTTATACTAATGGAAAAAGTCCGGGCGACCGGACCTTTTTCCATTAGTATAAGTCTGATTTACAACGTGCATGCTGACCAATTAGCGTGCATGTTTTGGAATATTAATGAGGGGTCATTGTATAATTTCGCTTTTTCCTTTGCATAAATATTGCGGCAAATCAGATTTCTCTTTCTTTCCCATGTCCATGTTTATTTTTTATGCCTTTCAAAGATATCATGGTTTTGTTCTTTATATTTTTTGCACTTCCTTGTTTGCTTCTTTTTCCAAATGGCCCAAAGTTTCTTTGTCTATATAATGTTTTTCATGAGTCTGTTGTATTAATGAACACAAAAATGCATTGGAAGGTTTTGACAGTTTTTCTTTTGTAAGTATTTTTCTTTTCTCTAATTTTTCCCTTAATCTTTTTGAATATCTTCTATCTGGAAATTCTGGGTTTCTTGCATAATAGCAACAATACATAAATTCTTTCTTATTTTCAGTAGCCTACTCTGTCATCTTTATGGGTCTTTTCTGGCCTATCAGTTTTTGTGGGCTACTACTTCCTTCTACAATGGGGGCGGGGGGGCATCCTCCCCCTGAGCCTGACCTAACCCAGTTGTTGGAATGTTTCTGTGCCTTGAAGATTCTACACTATCATTTTTTTCCAGTTCTGGAACCATTGCACATATGAGGATCGGATACTATTTATCCTGGTACTTGTGTACCCAGTTGTCTTTTATATTTTTTAACCTACTTCTGTCCATGACATATGCTATATAAAATACATTTGTATTCTTCCGTGTTGTACCCAGTAAAGTATGGCTTATTTGCACAGAAGCTCATTGCTAACCAGTATCCTACCATTTCCTACATTTCACTATAGAGGATTTTGGTTATTATATGTATTTCTGGATTCCAACATGTTTTTGTTTCAGACATTTCTGAAGAAAGCAATTTCATGCATTCACAAATCACTAAAAGAAATCATTATAGGAGGTTACAAGGCTAATGGCCCTAGAGACTTTTTAAACCTAGCCATTCATGCCCCAATTGTCATAATTGTCAATGTCCAAGAACTAGAATGACTTTGGTGTATACCTATGCCTTAGAACATCTACAAGCTGCTGCTCTCCATAAAGGCCACAGGTGACAAGGAAGGGTGAATGTATGATTTCCCATGCATTGGTCCAAATGTCATTTGAATAGGCTTAAAAAAGAGCTCTGTTTCACATGTTCCAGAGAACGGGTAATCTCTCAAACACACACCTGTTCCTAAAACATGTTTTGCTTATGCCACAGATGAGGTTTAGATCCTTAGATTGGGTTGTTCTTGTGCTGTTTGTTTTGTGAATGTGTAGCAGATCCATCAGGGCTGGATCAGAGAATGTCTTAGAGAATGTCTTGTAGGTTAGGTATAGATTGCCCCTCAGTAGTCTGTAGGAAAATGAGTACAGGGAGAAGGGTTTGAGGTGGTCCACATAGGACATGTTATTTACACCCCTGTAGTTGCTGCAAATGCCTAATCAGGTACATGCTGAAGAGTGCAGTGTACTTGATTATTGGTCTAATGAGGGCTAAGCATAGTGGGACTATGATCTCCTTAGATCTGGATGCCATGCCATAACTTATAACTTGCACCACATAGAAGGATTTTCTCACCACTGTGGACACATGGTGATCAAAGTTCAGGTTACTGTCAACATGAGTTTTCAAGTCCATTACCACTGGGTTTACTCTTAGGACAGTGTTATCAATGTTGTAATTTGCAGGAGTATTCATCTTCTCAAGGGTATAAATATGCATTTTTATTTGCACTGAGTTTTAAGCTATGGCTCTGGCACCAGTTACTTGCCTCTCAGACCCTCCTCAAGGATATATACATCTCTGGAGGAATCAGTCATTGCACCCAGCTTGCAGTCATCAGCAAATTTGGTCATCCAAAGACCCTCTATATTTGCTATGACTTCAGAGAAGTGTATTCCAAACAGAAGAGGTCCAAGTGTTGATCACTGTTGAATACCACTAGTAACAGGCCTATTGGTGGAGGTGGATTGTCCCATCCTAACTTCATGTGTCCTATCCATGAGCTATTTTACTATCCTTTAGGTTACATAGGATTTATGTCTAAATTTGTGAGTTTGTCTATAATACCCAAGCAAGGTATTTTGTCAAATGCCATTGTCAGGTCAAGGTAGGCAGTATGCACTATTTTGCCCAGCATTCGTGGCTCAAGTGGCTTTCTCAAAGTAGGCCACTGGGTTTAGTGCCTTCTTAAAGTAGTCCACTGGATTTAGTAGGTGTGATATACACTTGACGAAAATGAACTGGGATGGGTCCAGTGTTTGAAGATTTCCTATGTCTTTATTTATTAGATCCATGATAACTTTTTCCATGGCCTTGCATATACGACTAATCCAACTTATGGGTCTGTAGTTCCCTGGGTCTATTGATGATCCACATATATGTAGAGAGGGATGACCGCTGAAGTCCTGCATTCCCTAGGGATGAAGCCTGTTTGGAGGCTGTAGCTAAACAGAGATTTTATTGGGCCTGACAGGTCATGTTTCAAACTACATAGGAGGTATCCCTGGATGTTATCAGGGCACATTGCTGTAGTGTGTTTCGCTCTGGAAATTGCAGTGAGGATCTATTCTCTAGTAACAGTGGGGGGGGGTAAGTGGTAGTGGGTATATTCTGGGGAGTAACTAGTCATCTTCAAGTCATATAGGGAATTAAATATTTCTGTCAAGGCTTTTTTCTCTTTGTACTATAAGGTTGAAAGGTATGATTTCAGTTATAGCTGAAATGTCATGAAATCACAAGAAATTAATGGCTTTTACTGCATGTATATTCCTATACACTAGACAGTCATTTTTTTCCTAATTAGAACTATCCAGTACAACGTTGTACATGCATACATACATAAATAAGTTAACAGACACACATATTCCATGTGAAATTGTAGTTTCATTTATTTTACAAAATAAATAAACAAGTAAGCAGACACACGGGTTCCATGTGCAGTCATACTTTTATTTATTTGACTGTTTCATAACTAATGATATATCTAGGCATAGATAGCTATTTTTGATGTAATGTAACAGAAACAGTGTAAATTGGAAGTGAGAGCAAATCTGATATTTTGTTGCAAAGAGACAATTTGCTGATGAATCACGACAATGCAAGATGTCTATAATACACATTCATTAGACAGCACTGCACATACAAATATAAATAAATAAATAAAAATGTAGAGATCCTTCTATACTTAACATAGACACTTTCTTAAACAGCTTATTTATATTTATACATTTTACATATGTACATACATACACATATTTAAGGTCTGAGCAATAATGCCCTTCTTGCCTACCAAGTTTAGTTATAATTTGACCTAATTTTCATTTGTTATATTTTTTCAACTCTCATCTTTCTTGAATTCCACTTCTGCATTTTGCCAAACTGTTTGACATTCTTTCAAAAAGTGGTACAATACTTTATTCTATTTACCCCTATTCCCTCCCGCCCCCAGTGGTCCCACCTTTATTACACTCACAAACCCCTCCCATCTTTCCAGTAGCCAACCACAGCACTAACCCAACACTACCTCCTCCAACTTCCCACTACTATCACACCTCCTCAACTAACATGTACAAGCATACCTTACCTATGCTCACAGCATGCACTCTCCTTGCATATCTTACATCCTAAAAGTACACAATGAGGAACCTTGTTTGCAGACAGAAACGCCTCCGAGTCAAAAAGCTTCTTAACGCTTTTATTTTGAACAAACCAAAAGAGCGTTTTCGCCACAGACCACTGCAGCTTCTTCAGAGAAACAAGTTAGACAAAAAACACTCACTTTAAAAATACTACATCAGGAAATGACATATTCCTGTTTCCTGTTACCAAACAGTTGTATTTAAAAACACATACAAAGTGCTAAAAAGTTAAAGACATCCCACATTTAGAATCATTTTTAAAAGTAACACACAACAATAAGAAATGGATTCAATTATATGAAAACAGATCTCAGCGACTTAACAATAATATGGATGACAAAAAACAGATGTCATTACTATTTACAATAAACTACTATACAAAATATGTAAGTGGATCTATCGAAAAATGTACTCTAATACTCACTTAAAACATTAAAAACAAATTTGCCTTATATGAGGTGTGTATAAGGGGTAAATACTACTCATATTTACTCAGGCTTAGTTTATTAAACATACTATTTGTGCTGTAACCATGCAGGACTAAGGAAGAAAGAAAGAAGGGAAGAAAGGAAAAAGTATCCTTTACCCTGCGGAAAACACGTGCGACCTAAAAGATTCAGCACGTGAAAATCCATTGTGTCTTCCTACTAAGACCACTAAGACTAGGTTATAAACCTGACTGTTAGGTTAAGTAAGCCCTGAATAGTAGACGGTCAAGTCAACTAACTAGACCTAATGTGTTAGTGCAAGGTGATAATAACACACAACACTGCCAAATCATCAATATGTGTTGCCTGATATCGGGTCAGACCTAAAGTCAGAAAACTATATAGTAACAGTAGGTTTTACCTAAAATAACTTTTTAATTTAAGAACTGGGGCAATGTTGCAGTTAGTGTTAAGGCCAGGAAGACAGAAGTCAGCGCAACTGCCAATCAAGCTCACAATTTTCTAGTATTAAGATACAGGGCCCCTCTAATTTTAAGGGTACATGGTCTATAGCCATAAAGCTGAAACTATGTCCTGGGAACAATACAATATGTTTGGCCAGTGCGTTGTCATCTTTACATGTCCTAATTGCATACAAGTGCTCATACATCCTGCGAGATAGGATGTATGAGCACTTGTATGCAATTAGGACATGTAAAGATGACAACGCACTGGCCAAACATATTGTATTGTTCCCAGGACATAGTTTTAGCTTTATGGCTATAGACCATGTACCCTTAAAAATTAGAGGGGGCCCTGTATCTTTAATACTAGAAAATTGTGAGCTTGATTGGCAGTTGCGCTTGGACGCTTTCTGTCTTCCTGGCCTTAACACTAACTGCAACATTGCCCCAGTTCTTAAATTAAAAAGTTATTTTAGGTAAAACCTACTGTTACTATATAGTTTTCTCTGACTTTAGGTCTGACCCGTATATCAGGCAACACATATTGGATGATTTGGCAGTGTTGTGTGTTATTATCACCTTGCACTAACACATTAGGTCTAGCTAGTTGACTTGACCGTCTACTATTCAGGGCTTACTTAACCTAACAGTCAGGTTTATAACCTAGTCTTAGTGGTCTTAGTAGGAAGACAATGGATTTTCACGTGCTGAATCTTTTAGGTCGCACGTGTTTTCCGCAGGGTAAAGGATACTTTTTCCTTTCCTTTTCTTCCCCCCCCCCCTTTTTCCTTCTTTCTTTCTTCCTTAGTCCTGCATGGTTACAGCACAAATAGTATGTTTAATAAACTAAGCCTGAGTAAATATGAGTAGTATTTACCCCTTATACACACCTCATATAAGGCAAATTTGTTTTTAATGTTTTAAGTGAGTATTAGAGTACATTTTTCGATAGATCCACTTACATATTTTGTATAGTAGTTTATTGTAAATAGTAATGACATCTGTTTTTGTCATCCATATTGTTAAGTCGCTGAGATCTGTTTTCATATAATTGAATCCATTTCTTATTGTTGTGTGTTACTTTTAAAAATGATTCTAAATGTGGGATGTCTTTAACTTTTTAGCACTTTGTATGTGTTTTTAAATACAACTGTTTGGTAACAGGAAACAGGAATATGTCATTTCCTGATGTAGTATTTTTAAAGTGAGTGTTTTTTGTCTAACTTGTTTCTCTGAAGAAGCTGCAGTGGTCTGTAAAACGCTTGGTTTGTTCAAAATAAAAGCGTTAAGAAGCTTTTTGACTCGGAGGCGTTTCTGTCTGCAAACAAGGTTCCTCATTGTGTACTTTTTATATCTTACATCCTACCAAAGCTCCATCATTCCCCCACTCAACCACTACCACTGTACTACTACTCACACCACCACTCATGTCTCACCCACACTCAGCTCCCCTCCCACCAGCTCAAGAACCATCCCTATGCACCCTCCACATATTCTACCAACTATATTACTCAAACATAAAGCATCCCTACAACTTAACATAGTAACCCTCCCACCATACCTATTAGCCAAAGAGCACAATCATAAAGTTTCCCTTATAAACAAACACATTCAAAAACTGAGAAAACTAATAACCTCATGTATATCTAAACTAGCCCTAAGTGGAGATATCCACCCCAACCCTGGCCCTACCATCTCCAACCCCAATCCTCATAATCAGACTAGAAACCACAACTTCTCCCATATTACAGCCAATAGAAAGCCAAGTGACTTCCTTCTACTAAGCCTAAATATTAGAAGTATATCCAACAAAGTCCATGAACTCCATGCCACCATAGACTTGTACTCCCCAGATATAGTCATCCTGACAGAAACCTGGCTAAAACCTCACATTACCAGTGAGCAAATACTCCCCACAGGTTATGGCATACTAAGAGTAGACCGGCTAAACAAGAAAGGAGGTGGTGTAGCTATAATATTTAAACAGCATCTAAACATCCAGATCTTAAAATCATCAGCTCCACAAATAGGCAATGAAGAAATAATATATACCAACCTCAAAATTAACCAAAACAAAACCATCAACATAATTGGATGCTACTTCCCACCTGGCCAGAACATCCTTCCACTAGAAAATCTCCTCAGCTGGTCTACCCACCATCTCCCCCAAGAAACTATCATTTTAGGTGATTTCAATATTGATTGGCAATCCTGTTCTGGCAACCATCCAACCCATCATGTAAACCTTCATGGCTTCACCCAACTAGTCCAGTCACCAACCAGGATAAATAAAAACTCCAGTAAGCACACTACCCTGGACTGGATACTAGTCAGTAAGAGCCCCCAGTCATATATAACAGGCTGTTTATCAGATAGACTCAGTGATCACTCCCCAACATTCCAACTGAAAAAATACCTATACCAAGCTAAACCTGTCATCTACCGTCAAATACGTAAAAAACTAAACTTTAACCCACTCACATTCATCTCATCCCTCAAAGAATGTAACTGGCATCCTCTAAAGTACCTCAGCCTTGATGACGCAGTTGAATTTTTTAATTCTACCTTCCTGAGCATCCTTAATTACCATGCCCCCATAAGACTTTCCAGAATCAAAGCACAACCCTCCCCATGGCTACAGAAAACCACCAAGTCAGAAATGAAAAACAGGGATAAAGCCTTGGAGCACTGGCGCAAAACCAAAACCCCCTCAACTAGTCAGAAATTCCTAGACCTACTCAATAGAGTCAAAAAGCTAATAAAACAGGACAAATTCCAATACTACCAGTCTGCCCTAGACTCCTCTCAACACAGCCCCAAACAATTCTGGTCCTCCATAAACTCCATCCTCCACCCAGGTAAAGTCAGTACCCCTCCTCCTAACATCCCTCACTCAGAAAATATTGCTACCTCATTCTACACACACTTCACACAAACCATACTATCACTAGCTAAACAACACAACCCCCCTCCCCTCCAACCCACACCTTCAACTAGTAATCTCCCCACTGCCTTCTCTTTTTCTCCTGTACCTACCTCCAACATAAAAAAACTCTTAACTAAACTTAAGCCCACCAGATTAGCAGCAGACAACCTCCCAAGTGAATACCTACAAATCGCAGCTGATGCTCTGGCCTACCCAGTATCCATCTTGATTAACCAATCACTGTCAGAAAGTTACGTTTCCATACGGTGGAAAGTATCACATATAATTTCCCTCCACAGAACTAACCAATTACCGCCCCATAGCTATTCTCTCTCCACTCTCCAAAATACTAGAGAGATGCATACACTCTCAGGTCTCAGACTACATCCTTACTAACAACCTCCTTTCCAATACTCAGCATGGTTTCCAACCAAACCATAGCACCACCACTGCCTTACTCTCCTTTACTAACACTATCCTTCAGCATAAAAACAATGGCTATCTCTCCTCTACTACTTTCCTAGACCTATCTAAAGCATTTGACATGGTCCCACACAAACAACTTATCTCTGTCCTCAATAACCTATCCTTCTCACAATCAGTCACCAACTGGTTTCAGAGTTACCTGTCTGACCGCCAACAATCCGTTGTATGGCAGAATGACATATCTCCCCAACTGCCTGTCTCCATAGGGGTTCCCCAAGGATCCATCCTTGGACCCCTACTCTTCTCTGTTTTCACCAATAATCTAGCCTGTGCCACCAAACATGGCACACTCATACAATACGCAGATGACTCAACCATCATCTGCTCAGCCCAGTCCCTACCCAAACTGCAAAAAGTCACAATGGAAGCCTTTTCCTCTGTTGAAACATGGTTATCCGATGCCCAGTTAATACTCAACCCAAACAAAACTAAACTACTCATCTTCCAACCCACCAAACATACTCAAAACAACTCTCACTTTAACATCACAGCAAAAGACAACACCACTATATACCCAACTGAACACACCAAATTGCTAGGAGTGGAAATAGACAATAAACTAAAATTTGACATTCACATATTCTTGACTATAAAAAAAGTCCACAATAAACTAGGAGCGCTATACAGAAATAAGCAACTTCTCACCAAAGCAGCAAAGATTTCAATAGCAAATTCCCCACCTTATCTCCACCCAACTTTATGCCTGTCCAATATATACCAACCTAAGGCAATGCGATTTAAACAAGCTAGAGACCTGCTACAACAAAATTGCCAAATTCACCACAGGGGCATCCTACAGTAGTCACCATTGTCTCTCACTTGCTGAACTGGGCTGGCTTGAACTCCCTCACCTCCTTCAATGGTATCAACTCTCACTTGCCCACAAACTAGTAAATCATCCACTAAATGTCCCATCCCTCCAGAATCTACTCCAACCCTATCGAACCACCAGACCAATAAGACCCAGCAACAAAAATCACTTGCAGATCACTAAAGCCAATAACTCTGCTGGTGAAGCACTATTCTCTTGCACCATAGCCAAATTATGGAACTCCCTCCCACCCACAATTACCTCCATACCATCATGCACCCACTTCAAAATTTACTAAAAGCGCACCTAAAAACATGCTGGCTATGCCCTTCCAACTCCCACTCTAATATCACCCTCCCCATCCAACCACTACCTTTCTTTCCACTCCACTAACTACCTTGATTATAGCAAGCTCAGATGCTCATAAGCCAGTACTTATTATACAGCAGGAACTTCTTCTTGTAACATTTGTTAATGTCTGTTATGTACTTCACAGATAAAGATTCTAGTTGTCTACTGATGTACTATGTTCTTCATCTGTAAATATGTTGTAAGTAATTGCTATGTAAATTGTTAATCACTATGTAATCCAATGTAACTACTGTCTGTTTATTTTAACTGTGGAGCTTTTCTCCCCGGGCCTCTGCTGAAAATGGACCTACGTCCAGTCGGACACTCCCGGTCAACAAATATAAATAAATAAATAAAATAAATAATTTACAATTTTCTGTTTGTGTCTTGAACCATGGAGCTCAGGTTGTGACTCAAAAGGGTCTGTCAGCCACCCACTTACATGGGTATCAAACTGAAATTAATAAGTAAACAAAAAAATAAACAGATAAAGAAATAATGGGAATAAATTAAATGATTTCATACAAAGGTTAAGTTTAATTAATGATAATTTGGAGAGTATAGCACGCATCTATTTGTTGTTTTCATTACTTATTAAAATACACGATTAAATGTTTGTTTATGGGTACAGTGTTATGTGTGTATATAGCTGGTAGTCTTACATGATATAGAACCCAGTAGGGGGTATTCAGAAAGGAAAAATATGACAGTGTGTAAAGCTAAACTGTGCAGTAAGTGCTGTCATGCAGGGCATGTGCAATTCAGAGATATCAGTAGCACAATCATGGTAGTATGAAAATTGGTGTGGTCAATAGTATATACTAATGACCATATAATGACATTCAGATGAGATGGATTCTAGAAATACATTCATCAATAAACTGATGTTTTTGTCTGCATATATATTCTATATGCAGCATGAACATTTGTAAGATACTTAGTAATTATATATTAAGTTGATAAGTTCATAGGTATATACTAGACATGCAGTTCAAAAGACCATTGAGAAACATAGTCTGCTAAGGACGAGCACTGTCAAGTGAGTTAAGCTTCATGGTCAAG
Source organism: Protopterus annectens (assembly GCF_019279795.1). Lineage (NCBI taxonomy): Eukaryota > Metazoa > Chordata > Ceratodontiformes > Protopteridae > Protopterus > Protopterus annectens. The sequence goes on from NC_056733.1 coordinate 259,403,615, forward strand.
AAGCACAATGCTATATATCCCAAAGAGGATTTATGATTTCCCGGCTATTCATCCAGAATATTACTGAATACAGGCCACATGTAGTATTGCTTGACATGCATAGGAAATTTATTCAGTAAGTATAAGATTCCTTGGGATAGAAATCTGTTGTGTCAGCCATGTTCCATTTCTGTGTCTATAAAAGATTACAGTCTTTGTTGTGGGTGTTCATGGTGGTGTGTATTTTGCATAGGTGTAGGAGGGCAAGCAGGGTGGAATGGGTCCTGTACTGTGCTGATGGACAGCACTCTGTCTGCTGAAGAATGGCACATAGAGAAAGAACTGCACATATCAACAATGCTATTTGAATCCTTGATATAACTATCACCATGAACAGTAGGCAACAGTAAGGATTGTGGAAGGGTGTACAGCTCAGCAAACTGTGTGGCCTCAGTGTAAATATTATAATTTTGGCTTTAACACAAATTTTACATGTCATACCTTTGGTACCACAAGACATTGCAGGTAATGTTAGCATGTTCCAGAAAGTGATATATAAGACAGGTGTTTGGTGTTTCCATTCACATGGAAGCGCACCAGCAAGGTACCAGACAATCAAACATGCAGGAAGCTCCAGTCAACAAAAAGTATTGGTGCAATTTGTGTCTTACAGGTATCACCCAGCTCTGCAAATAATAGACAACAATGTTAGGCATGTTAGAAGAGGTTATTTTTCAGCTATCTTTCATAAGCGTTGAATTTTCATCTTCCTATTTTTTTTATGTTCTCCCATGAGGTCCTTGCCCATTGCACATGTGAAGCTGCCGCTATGCTAAATGAGTGTGGAATCTAGCTGATCGTGGGGTATATATCTGGGGATCGAAGCTTCATCATTCCACTGTTTCCTTCAATACAGCCCTCACCTGAAGGTTGGTAAGCAGGGTACCCTTATCTAGATTATGCCAATTCTGTGACCAAAAAACAATTATTTGAAATATACCTCTCAACTTTCCAGATTTTTTGCAGAATGATCATATTTTTGCATCATATTTTTGTTCTCTCTCTCATAAAATTTGCGGTTTTCTGGCAAATCACTGAAGATTGAAATCACAAAATAATGACATACATTTGAGTTTCAGATTTCATATCCTTCAGAAAATGCATGCTGACACAAATCCTGTTATTCTAGCAACTTTTTCTGTTTATAAAAGAAATATTTAAAATCTATCCCTATTTTTCTGCCTTTGTCCCTCCATTATTTTAGGCTTTGTCCAGATTTCGTGAGCCAAGATGTAGAGAAATATAATTTGAAAGTGAATCTCAACAAAACTAGTGCAATTATTTTCTGTCCCCCACAAATGCCTTCACTGATGTAACTTTAGATGGAAGTTCTTAAGCCTCAGTAGTGATACCCTGAAAACAGTAGAATCCATGAAATATCTAGAAGTACAGTAACACCCTCCCACTCACTGACTTTTACAGTATGCTAGCACTGGGTCCAGTTGTGACCATTACAGTATTCCAAAAATGGACCCAGCACTGACCATTACAGTATAATAGCACTGGAACTAGCAGTAACCATTGCAGTATGCTAGTGGTAGACCCAGCACAGGTCCTTACAGTATGTTAGTACTGCACCCAGAATTGACCATTGCAGTATGTTAACAATGGGTTCAATTCTGACCCTTACAGTATTCCAGTACTGGACCCAACACTGACCTTTACAATATATTAACACTAGATATAGCACTAACCCTTCAGTGTGCTAGGACTTGACCTAACACTGACCGTTATAGTATATTAGTGGTGGCCCTAGCACTGATCTTTATATTATACCAGCAGTGAGCTCACCACTGACCCTTACAGTAAGTTATTACTGAGCTCAACAGTAGCCCATTCAGTATGGTAGCACTAGACCAAACACTGATGCTAATATTGGCCCTTACAATGTGCTAGCACAGATCATTACAGGACAATTATCACCATCCTCTATTCTCCTGATAGCATCATTTTACTTTTTAGTAACCATCCTAACCATCTCTACAAATGCTTCTTTCTTACTCTTCTTCTGTGGGAAAGAGACAAGTGCTTTAAAGAAAACAAGGTTCACATCATTGACTCATACATCACTGTCCAGCTGCATCCAAAAATTAGATCAACTGGACTGGCAGTGTCTTTTGGCTATGGATCTATATTAGTTCATGTCCTCAAGTTGAATTTTTAGAAACTCTACCAGATTTTTCCTGAAAATATTTGCCATCCTCTACCCTGTTACTGAGGTCAGGCTGACAGGTGTACAGTTTCATGGTTGGTTCTGCTGCCTCTTTGCAGAGAGGCACTCTTGCTGCTTCCTCCAATCCCCTGATATATAAGTCAGTTACTGTTACATCTCCACCAATTCTTCATTATAACGTTGATCAGGTTATTGAGTATTTTTGGTGGCAGTTCATCTAGTCCCTCAGCAATATCATCCCTTAGCTTTGCCAAACCCTTTTTCATCTTCCTGGATTAATCTTCATCCTGTACAAGCCTCGCTTTACCCTTCCACCTTTCCCAGTTCATGGAGACAAAGTCAAAAAAGTTGTTCAGGATCTCAATCTTCTCTGTATCTTTTTTATGTTCACCCATTCACTCATCAGTTTAACCAGATCCATTGTTCTTCTATTTTCTTTCTCTTAGGTACCTGAAAAAAAATTGTTTATTTATTTATTTTCCTTTTATCAGAAAAGTCTAACTGGGCAAAGGTTCTTTTCAGTGGAGGCCAAAGGAGAAAAGCTCCACATTACATACATTCATATGAGCAGTTAGTGTGAGCTAACAAAACATATATATATATATATATATATATATATATATATATATATATATATATATATATATACAAAACTGAGTTATTTATAACTTAGCAGGTGATTACCATGTTAAGTACAGTATATAGTATTTACAGCATGCTAAGGTCCCACACATCTATATAAAATTCAGAACTAGTTTACAGTTTATGTATATAATCCCACTGAAAGTTTACTACAGAGACAACAGATGAGACATATGCATATTTAATCCAAAATTGTAATCACTTGAGACTTGTAAACAAGAGATAAAGTGAGAGGATTCTATGGTATGTATTTGATTTGGCTGTATAAGGAGGGGGCTCAGTAATGGTGTTACTTAAAGGCAGGACTGTTTTGTTGATAGGTATGTTTTCATTCGGATTTTAAAATAGATAGATAGATAGATAGATAGATAGATAGATAGATAGATAGGATGTGATTAGAGTAAGAAGGAGGCTCAGTAATAGGAATGTAAAAAGTGTAAGATTATTTTAGTAATAGTTATGTTTTACTGATATTTTAGATTGTATGAGGTGAGATATTTCTGATATCTTTCAGGGCAGAGGTCCACAGTTTAACAACATATACAAAGTATAGGCTATCACCATTATAATTTTTAGATTTTTAAACATGCACTAAATGTTGTTTCCATGAACACAGTTAATTGTGAGGTGTGTACTAATTAAATACCTCCTGAAGTCAAGTCATCATCTCTATGGGCTGCAAAGGATGCTATGGGCAGCCTTAAGTTGTGTTTTTTTCTACACTTTTATTAAATTATCACTTAAGACATAGGCAAGCAGACACCAACAGAAAAGAAAACAAACCATATTAAATTGTTTTCCATCTACATACATTATACACTACATATCTTTTCTTTGTAATTATCATCAGTCCAGTATTACATAAATTGATGAATTCCTGCCTTCCCTTAAACCTCTCCCCTCCTCTTCCTGAACATTATTTTGCATATATTGTTCCCACAATTTCCATTTATTTATATATATTTTTGCCCCTTTACATTTCTATCAATCCCTCTTCCAGTTCTTTTATCTCTTTTATAATATTTAATACTTCAAATACAGTGGTTTGGACTTTGGTTTCCACTTTCTAGTAATTGCTTTTTGGCAGCCAACAGAATTAAACTTAATAAAGCCTCATTGTGTTTGGGCAGTTTAGCTCCTGTGTCCCAGTTCACAAAAGTAATGCCCTTAATTACAGACATTTGCTGTCCCAATATTTCTGAATATCTGACAGAGTACTCTGCAGGGAATTTTTAAAATTTGCCAACTCCGTACACTCCTAAAATACATGATCTGATGTCTCTTCTGTACATTCCTTAATTGATGGGTCTCTGGATCTGAAATCAGATCCAACTTCAGCCACTCTATACTTTAGGATCAGTATCTAAGGCTCCACCTCTTACCCATAATCTCCTCCTATCCCCAACATTATCTCAGATCTCATTTGCTGCTCTTCGAGTACATAAGTGGTTCCTCGCTTTGGTGTGCCTCAGCTAAGTACTTTGATAGAAATTGTAGAATTTGTCTCTTTTTTTGTGTGTTAGTAATGTTTTTTGTCTGAAATAGTCATGAGTCTTCCTTTTTCCTTTTCTTTCAGCATGACCATAAAAAGTAAAAGAAAGTAGCTTCATGGTGTAATAAGCTGGTACTTAAGGGACTTTTCCCTACCCTGTGGGAAAACTGTCCAAGGTGATGTCTACTGTCTCTGGAGCATCCCCATCTGCCAAAAACCCTTCAGACAGACATAACGGGTTGAAGAGTAGAGATAACCCTGGGAAGAGGGCAAGGAGCATAGGAAATACTCCCCTTACTGTTCTTCCTTGTTGGTGGCTTCTCTGGCTTCATCTCCAAAACTTCCCAAAGCTTTGGCTCTGTCCCCTCCATTGGATGCAATGGTCATTGAATTACAGACCCCTCCCTTGCCAGAGCCGAGATTTTCTCTAGAGCTGGTTTATCCTAGACTGTGCTCCCCTTTCTTGCTGGAGAGCCCTCTTCATATATAATCCAGACCTCCCTTCACCTCCTTCTCTGCCAGGTCTGACCAGTCTGTCAGAAGCCTGACACAAGGTCCAAAATACAGTTGGAAGTTCTCCCAGCTCTGATCATACCTCTCAGATGTCCAGATTTTTGCATCATGTTTTTGATCTGTTCCTTATAAAACTTATGGTTTTCTGGCAAATCACTGAGGATTGATTTAACAAAATAATGACATACATTTGAATTTCAAACTTCATATCCTTCAGAAAATGCATGCTAACACAAATACTGTTATTCTAGTAACTTTCTACATTTGTAAGAGCAATATTTAAAATCTGTCCTTATTTTTGGGCCTTTCTTCCCCCATTATTTTAGACTTTGTCCAGACTTCTTACACTAAGAGCTTGAGAGGCATGGCTCTGACCCCTGTTGAACACATGAGCTTTGGTCCTTTCCCCTTATCTTTGGTGACTCCTACCCCAATCTGCCTTCTGGTTTTGAGGATCTTGTTTTTCCCAGGGACTATCTTCATCAGATCTGAAGTCTTGGTCAGCTTCCAATCTGGCAACATCTCTGATCCAACTAGTTCCAAGTGTCTAAGATCCAGAACGACCTCTGGGATGAAGCATCAGCTCTGTGGGTTGGGGATCAACCCCAATGTTTTTGAAAATCCCCTTATTCTTGGGGCCTTTGTGCTAGATAGCTCAGCTCTGACATTGGCCTCAAAACAGTGACTGATCAGTTCCTGGGATTGTCTCAGTTTGGAAGCTTTGGTTCTTACTGGAGTGATGTTGGATTCCCCCCTCTGCTTCTTCCTTTGAGGTAGTAGAGAGAGCGCTCTCCATTTATGGTTAGCAGACTTCCCTTATTCTCCTAGCTTCATTCTTTACTCAATTAAAGATTTAGGTTCCTGCTCCTGCTCTCGTATTCCATCAGGACAGCTGGTTTTCCTGATCCTTGAGGTGGTCCACATTCAGGATCCCCTTTAATCTTCAGAGTCCTCTCTGGAGCATCCTACTGCTAAAGCCCCTTGAAAGCATATGTGCAAGAGGAGGCACAATGACTGCTGTTAGGAGTTTCTCATTGAAGGCATGGATTTCAGTGAGAAAGTTTGTTGGTCCTCTGAAGCCCTCTTCCAAGAGGAATCAATGTTTTTCAAGGCCTTCAAATCTAGCTTACCTTGAGTGCTCTCCCCAGCCAATGAGATGGTATCACATGTGGCTAAACCTATCCCCAGAAACCTTATGAGTTTCTTGGGGCACCGAATGATCAACAACATTGGAGTAAGAGCCCAGCACAGGATGGCATGGTAGTAGTAGCAACAACCAAAAAAGAGCTGGCCAAAGAAAGCTCTTCTGTCCATCACCCTAACATGGAGTTTAGGGTAATGGACAGGTTTGGGCAGTTTGTTTATGCTTCAGCTACCTTTGCTTTGAGGGCACTGAATTATCTGTCACACATAACAAGATTCCAGAGTGATTTGACTAAGCAGATCTCCAAATCTTTCTCAGAGTCCACATCTGTGGAGGACAAGAAAACTGCGGACTAACAGCTGGCAACTCTACAATCCCTATTGAGTGCCTCCATGCACCTGATAGCCAATGTGATTGAGGGCATTTCAAGAGCAGCTGGCATAGGCATTACCATAAGGAGACATGCTTGGATGTACTTGTGTGTCTTTGCTGAGACTTTTAAGATTTCCTTTTTTAATAACCCTTTGAATGGTTCAACCCTTTATGCCATAGGCTAACACTTCTCTACCCCCTAGAGGTTCTTGTCTGAAAAGTAGAAGGGGGGAGCTGAGGTATAGGAAGTCCCAAGGTTTTTCCCTGGAGACTCCTGAAGATAGACCCCCGCAGAACAGAGGGGAGAATTATAATGGCAGACATTGCCCTCAAGGAACAAGAGGCCAGCATAACCAAGATTTCAGGGGCCCTTTCTTCAAGAGACCTTATCAGTGTTCCTGAATGGTTGTCTGGCCACCTCACTCTCTGTAGGAAGTTGGGAGGTGCTTGTTTCTGCATCTGGAAGCCTGGACATCCATCACCAAAGATATCTGGGTGTGGAGAATAATAACCAGAAGTTATTCCATTCCCTTTCTTTATCTCCCGTTCAGTAAAGAAATTCCACAGTGTGTCACCCTCTCAAAGGAAGGCAGTCCTCTTACAGGTAAAAATGCTGCTAGACAAGTCATCTGGAAGGTCCCACCGGATCAGCACAGATCAGAAAAATGGAGACCTCAGGCCAGTTTTGGACCTTAGCTGCTACAACCAATTTGTCAAACACACAAAGTTCTGGATGGTCATAGTACAGTCCATCCTCTCTCTGTTGAAGTAGGACAATTGGATGTTCTTGACAGACCTTCAGGATGTGTACTACCACATTATGATGGACAGGTGATCCAGAAGGTTTCTCCTCTTGTGCTGGGAGCCAGTCATTTTCAGTTCTGGGCCCTGCTCTTTGGTCTCACCACAGCTCTCCTGGTGTTCACCAAATGTATGGCAGTGGTCGCAGCTCACCTCAGACTGCAAGGGTTCCGGGTGTTCCTGCATCTAGAAGACTGGCTCAATACTACTCCTACTAGGTCTCTTCTTGTTTTGGCCATGGACTATCTGGGCCATGGACTATCTGCTCCATCTTTGCTCCTAGCTGGGATCATAATAAATCTAAACAAATCTCATTTCCTTCCAGTCCACATGTTGGAATTCATAGGGGCCCATGTAGATAGGGCAACCAGGATAGCAAAGCTACCAGACAACAGATTGTCCACCCTGCAGACCAAGGCACTAAATATTCTGTCCTGTCCGATGTCACCAGTCAGATTGGTTCTCCAATGTCTGGGATCAATGTCAGAATCCATCTCCCTTGTCCCTCTGCCCAAATACTGCATGAGAGTTCTACAGTGGATACTTACAGTACACTGGTCCATCAGGTACCAACCCATACATTTTTGAGTTTGTTTGACAAACATTTTCAAGACACATAAAATGTGATAGATTCAGTCGTCCAAGGCATCTCAGGGCTGTACATTTGTATTCCCTTCCACCAAGGCTACTGTCACTACAGATGCTTCCAAGTTAAGGTGGGGTCATTATATGGGGAATACAGTCCAAGGTATGTGGGCTCCATCAGAGGCACATCTCAGCTTTAGTGTTCTAGAGATGAGGGCAGTTCTTTTAGCATTGTAGGCCTTTCAGAATGCCCTTCCCCTAGGGATGATTTTTTTCCAGATGGATGACATGTCAGTCATCTGGTACATCAGCAAACAAAAGGGAACCCATTCCTGTCCTTTATGTTGAGAAGAGATGAGAGTGTGGTAGTGGGTAATATCTTCCAATTGCTTTGTGATAGCAACACATACACTGGGGAAATCTAGTGTGTTCTGGTGGACAGGTTAAGCAGGTCTATCCTCTTATTTCATGAGTGGTCTCTCAGTCTGACAGTGGAGGAACAGGTTTTTCGTTGATTGGGCTAGCCATGCTGTGATATGTTTGCTTCTCCCCACAACAGCAAATGCAGTAGGTTCTTTGCCTTGATCCCCCCCCCCCCCGGAGGGGAAGTCACCAACACATTTGCCTCCCCCCAGCCTTCACTATGCTTTTCCTCCTACTCCTCTAATTCCAAAGTTTCCCCAGAAGGTGTCAGAGAGGAAGAGCATGGCCATTCTCATTCCCCTGTTCTGACCTCATCCAGTTTGGTTTCCCTTTCTGTGGCCTAATTTGAATCACCCTCCCTGGCATACCTCTCAACTGTATAGATTTTTGCAGAATGTCCAGATTTTTACCCTCATATTTTTGGTCCATGTTTCACAAAATTTTGGTTTTCTAGGAAATGTTGGCAAATTATTGAAGATTGAAGTTAGAAAATGATGGCAGACATTTGAGTTTTAGACTTCCTACCCTTCAGAAAACTCATGCTAATGCAACACCTGTTATTCTATCAACTTTCTAAGTTTGCAAAAGCAGTATTTAAAAACTGTCCTAATTTTGGGTGTTGTCCCCCTATTATTTATGGCTTTGTCCAGATTTCTTGCTTTAAGAGGTTGAGAGGTATGCTCCCTGGGTGTTGGATCCCAATCCAGAACTTGTTCACCCTTCCAGCCTCATCCAGACATTCAAGCCCTCAAGTTAACCTCTTGGTTTTCAACTTCCAGTGATGTTTACTCAATCCAGACTCTCTTCTCCTATGATTCACATTCTTACTTTTTCCCAGAGACCATCGTCCAGGAGAATTTACAAAAGGAAATGGAAGACCTTTTTGATCTGGGCCTCCCAAAGGAATCTGGATCTCTTTTCAGCTCCTCTCCCTGCAGTCTTAGATTTTCTGGTGGCAATTTTCCAGGTTGGAGCCAGCTAGTCTGCCATTGAGATCCAGTTAGCAGCTATTTCTGATCTTCATGTCAGTGAGAATAATACATTAGCTTCCCTTAGATATACAAAAGCTTTCACGAGGGGCACCTTCCTCTTAGACCCCCTCTTAAAGTCCTTAGTCCTCCTTGGCAATGTGCCTTTGTTGCTTTAGTCCTTGACCCATTCTCCCTTTGAACCTTCAGCAAGGGTAGACATTACATTTTTGACTTGAAAAATGATTTTTCAAGTGGCAATTAACTTCAGCATGGAGAGTTTCAGAGCTACGGGCCCTGTCCTGCAAGCTGCCTTACATAACTTTCCACAAAGGTAGGGTGTCCCTCAGAACCAAGCCATCATTTGTTCCCAAAGTAGCAACTGAGGCCTCACTGAACAAATGCGTTAATCTTCCAGTTTTCTTTCCTAATTTCTCCAACAAAGGGGGTTATATGCTTCACTTGCTGCATGTGAATCACTGTCTTTGCTTCTACTTCCATTGTACTAAATCTTTCAGGAAAACATATCAACTATTTTTTCCTTTTCTGAAAGCCAAAATGGGCAAAGAGTTTCCAAAGTTTCTTTAGCTAGAGTGCTGTCAGATTGTATTTTCTCATGTATACCAGTAAAAAGCTTGACACTGCCCAAAACAGCCAGGCCTCATTGAACTAGGTCTGTAAAAGGTTCCTCAATCTTCTTTTCCAGGGCCTCAGTTGATGACATTTGTGCAGCAGCTACTTGGTCCAATGTTCACACAATTATTTCTCACAATAAGCTGGATATGCTCTCCAGGAATAGGGCAGCCTTTGGTTCAGTCCTCCTCTGGAATATGCTTCTGTGAGACCACACAAAGCACTAAGTAGCAGGGACTCTGTCCCATCTGTTAAAGAACAAGATGGAAGAGAAAACATCACACACAAAAGTTATGTAATTACCATGATGATAGATCTGTGTTGGATACTTCTATCCTTCCTCAACTTCCCCCTTCTTTCCCCTTTCCATTTTTGGGGTTTTGGAAGATAATCTCATTGGTTTCTGGTATGACGGTATGGTCTGGTTCATAAGTAATTTCTTACATTCAGTTTCAGAGTAGCATCCCTTCAAGGATTTTAGGTATATCTACTTTGATGTCTATCTGTGGATTTTCTTTGTTCTGTCTGGGGTTGTGGCCAAACTCTATCTGAGATAATGTTAGGGACGGGGGGATAATGGGTAAGGAGAGGAGCCTGAGCTATGGATCTAAAAACTAGAAGACCCATCATTCACAAAGGATGGAAGCAGAAAACACAAATCTATCATTATGGTCAGCACATAACTTTCATTTCCCAGTTACTTCTTTTTTTCCCATCACACCTCCAACATGTGCTATCAACTTGAAAAATTCTTTGAAGTCTGTTTGGGTTATAGAAATGCTGATGAAAACACTTCTAAGCAAAGATCCTAACCCTATGGACTTTGTTGCATACTTGAGAGCCATACATATGTCCTCCTATTGTTCTCTTGTAATTTGCTTTTCCAGTCTCTCTTCCCAGTCTTGTCTAACCTCTTCTGAATAAGTCTTATAGTTATCATGCAGTATTTTATATGTCTTATTATTATCCCTTTTTTAACAGCAGCTTCTGTCCTAGATTTGACTAAAAACCCTACCAGCACAGGTCTTTCACTTAAGATTCCCCTATCCTTTTCTCTATTCCTTATACTCTGATATCAATCCCTGGAAGGGATGGCAGTCTCTAGCTTGAAGTCCCAATGTCTTCTTGGCCTCATTCCAATCTATTACCTTCCCCTCTCTAGTTAATTTGCTCCCAATACATTGGTTCCTTTGCCAGGTTTCTCCAGTAAATTTCAGCCCCCTCTTGCCTATTTTCTGTACCCTTACTTGCAGTCTTCCCTATCAGCAAAATCTCTTTTCAACATTCCTGTGTTGGCTTAGTTCTTAGAGTACTTTCTGCTACTTTATAAATATAATATTATGTATGGTGGTTATCATTTTGCTTAATCGTCTGCATCCAAAATCACACTCAGTCTTTATTTCTTGAACTGCCACCCACTTCATCATCATCACTTTCCATTTTGTTAAAACCTTCTGCTTTTATGTGTCTGAGCCATAACTGTGTAGCTGTAAAATAGCCCTTCAAATCAGGTAGTCCTAAACCACCTTGTTCTATTGGAAGGATCAACTTATTCCACTAAACTCTTGCTCTGCTCCCCTCTCAGGTAAATCCCTTCAACTCTTTATTAATCATTGTCCACAACTTCTCCTCTGGTTGATAAAAATATGCCTGACCCATACATAAAATTAAGGGGACTAAAAACGTTTTCACTGCTTGTATCTTACCCTTAAAATCCATAAACAGGAGCTTCCAGTTTCTCAGTTTTTGTATTATCTTTGTTTAGTCTCTTCACACATATTCTTAGTTGCCATAACAGAAGCCATTTTAATCCGTACCCCTAAACAGTTCATTTTATCGTGTCCCTGTAAATATGAGTACAGCTGTACCAGTTTGTGTGTGGGTAGGTAATTTACAGCTATAGCCTTTGTGTTGTCTTCATTCATTTTATTTCCTGAAAGTAGTTGAAATGATCTCAAAATGTTCCACAACACTGAGATGTCCTTTTCTGAATTTATCAGGTACAAAATAATATCATCTGTAAATAAAGCCAACTATTCTTGATTACCATACTAATTATATCCTTGAATTTCTGAGTCCCTTATTTTCATTGCCAATGGCTGTAAATATAAAGCAAATAACAAAGGGGAAAGAAGACACCCCTACCTGGTTCCTCTGCTCAAAAACAACTTGTCAGAGAGGAACACTTCCACTTTAATTCTTGTCTCTAATCCTTCATACATCCTCCTAAAGAACCGTATTATTATTATATCAGGGAATGCAAATGCCTCCATTACCCTTATCAGAAAACCACAACTTACTCTGTCGAATGCTTTCTGTGCCTCAAGACCCACCAGCAACAATGATATTTTCTTACATTTTGCTTCCCTCTGAATTGTTATCCTATTAATGTTATCAAATGTTTGTCTCACGTCTACAAAACCACATTGATCCATATCTACCAATTTTGGCAACACCTTTGCCATTCTTTCAGCTGTTATAGACATAAACACTTTATAACAATGGTTTAAAACTGAAATAAGTACATATGAAGCTACAACAGACAGGTCTTTACCATTCTTAGGTAATATAGCCACAACAGCTTTCTTCCAAGATGTTGAAGCTTCACCTCCTTTTAAAATACCATTAAACATAATCTTCCAGGTCTTTATCATTTTATTCTTTCCTGACATCTAAACTTTAATAGGAATAGAATCTGTTCCTGGGGACTTTCCTGAAGATTGATTATACATCCCCTCCTACCTTAACTGTTAGTTGTTGAGCCTCACCTTCCTCTAACCTTGACATACTTAAGTCTTCCTTAGATATTTCCATCTGTGCTCTTTCTTTATTTCCACATTTATCTGTTTTATACAAATTTTCATAATATTTCTGAAATATGTCTAAAACCTGTATATGATGTCTGGTTTATTTTTCTTGTTATAGGCTGCCTACGTTTGGCAACAAACATTTCTACTTTCTGCTGTCTAAGTCACTGTGCTAAAAGTTTTTGTCTGGGAGTTATTATCAAAACATAGTTGCTTAACAGCAATATTTCTAAATTTGTAAATATTACTAAGAACACCCTTATTTTCTCTTTAGCACTCTGCATTTGTGCCTCTTCTTGTTCTGCGAGATTCCCCTTATTCTGCAGTACTTCAAACTGTGTCAACCCCTTTAAGTAATTCTTATTATTTCTTAACCACATCTCTTTCTGAAACTTCATTTTCATTTTATCCAACTCACTAGCTATAACTTCCCTAATAACTGTCAAATTATTTCTATTACCCATTCCTTAAATTCCTCTTTTTAACAGGTAGGTGGGAAAGCAGCAGAGATTTATTTTTACTTCATTACCCTGCATTTCTGTCTTAGATTTTATTGGTGCATGGTATGAAATAGTTAATGGATGTGTATCAAAGCTTTCAATTAAATGCAAATGTTCCCATGAAATATAATTTCTATCTAGTCTAGCCCAGTTATTGTACCTTGGGCAATAAAATGTAAATTCTGTCTGAGTTCCTACTACTGAATTCACATCTTCCATACTAAACATTTTCATAAATTTCTTCAAAAACTATCCTTTTTTGTTATATTTTCCCTTCTAGGTCCCCCTGATACATCCTCACTATTGTAAATCAATTTCCAGTCTCTACCTATAAGTAATATTCCCTGCTGAAAGCAAATTATTTTTCCTAAAATTTTCTTAAGCTCCATAATATCAAATATAATGTTATCCTTTTCATTCTTCCTCACTAATGGGTTCATATCTGATCCTCTGATCTGACTTCGCTGCATACGCTAAACTACGGATCCCACTCTCGACCTCCTCCCTCTACCCACAATGCTCTATTCCATCCCCATGGCCTCAGATCTCATTTGCCGCCATCATGGTTAGACACAAGTTCTGCTCTTGAGCATTGTAAGCAAATGTATTTCTTATTGTTAACTGCTAAAATTCTCTAATTTTCTTCTACAGTCCATAGATTTTATTCTTACATCCTCCCTCTTAGTGGTCGCTGGTGTTAGGGATTTCTTAGACCTTTAGTCAACCTCCTTTCTACTAAGTACTTAGTAGACCTCGTACCATTTTTGGTACCTTCTTTTACCTGATTTTAAAGGTATTTTCTTTAAATATCATAGCTGGTATTTTCATCCTTCCTTTCCTTCCCAGGGTGTTTCTAATAATTACCTTTTTTTCTGGTAATTTCTTGCCTAATTACTGTCTTTTTTCTGTAAAACAAATTGTTGTTCTTGTTGGTGGTGTTATTTCTCCCTTTCCTGTAGTTATGTTGGAGAAATCAACAGGATTTAAAAAGTGCACTATTTGTGGGCATAAGATCCCAAATTCTGTTGCCCACAAGAAGTGTGTATATTTTCTAGGACCAGACCATCTTAACACAGCTTGTACAGTATGTTCTACTTTTAATCCAAGAGCATTGGCTAACAGGTGAAATAAGCTCATCTTCAAAGGCTTACTTCCTGCTACTTCCAGGGCTCAACCACCCTGTAAAATGCCAAAATCTGTTTCTTTGGATTCCAGAAACAGGTCTCCTCCGAAGTCCCCAGAGGTTTCCTTGGAGCCAGTAGAAAAGGTTAGAAAAATCTTGGATCTGACCTTCTTGGATCCTAAACCTCTTGGCCTTCCCTCAGATACAAAGGCCTCTATGGATCCAAGGGGGATTGTGCACGCATTATTAGTACTGAAATGGTTGAAAAACACTGGAAACATGAGCCACAAAGCATCATAGAAAATGATGAAGCTTATATCACATAGGTTCACCCATGACCAACAGTTCAAAAGATAAATGCTAGAAAACCGGATATAGTGGTCCAAGAAAAGAAGACAAAAGTAGCATTGATCATTGAAATCACTACACCCAGTGACTACAGCGTCTCACATACAGAGAGACACAAAGTCATAAAATATAAGGATCTGCGTTCAGAAACAAGAACAATGTGGAAGAAAGATACCCAGACAGTTCCAATAGCAGTAGGAGCAACATGTCTTATAAAAAAGAATCTACAGTTGTATTTAGGTATGTTACCAATCCATGTAACCCCATACGAACTGCAGAAAGAGTCATTACTGGGCACATTGCAGGTGCTGCAAAGAGCACTTTTGGCTGACATTAAAGTTTGAAACAATACTAATTTCATGAACTTTAATTGTAGTTTGACTTAGGAATGGGGTCCATTCCCATCATAGTATCAGAAACCCAAAAGATTTGGAGAAATAAAAAAGGACAGCCAGTTCCAGTAAGTCTCAAGACAGTTCCACTAGAGGAACTTCATCTTTCTTCCGATACCTCCCTTGAACATCCCACAGAAGAGTTTTGTCAGAAGAAGATGTGTAAGAGTAGACACATAGACTCCCCCATGGAGTCTCTCATCAAAGACACTGGTTTTGATGAGGGAGAAGAATCCCCCAGATTGCCACCTGATGACATCTCCTTTGGAGATATCCTAGAAATCCTTGAGTAGAAAGGTGACTGGTCATCTCAAATTCCTTCTCCTGAAGAATCAGTGTTCCTGGAGACTTTTGGTGCTGGACCATCTACATCTTGGGTGATCCACCCAGCAGATGAACTTATTGATCTGGTTTCCCGCTGGGCATGGAAGGAGACAGACACTGTTGAGTCTACCCCACAGTGCCCAGACAAGTTTTTGGCCCTCCTTTAGACTGCCCTGGAGCAAAGGAGTTCCCATTGATGCAATGGTGATGGCAGCAGCCATTAAGAAAGTGCTGGCAGAGCAGAGCTCTTCTGTTTATCTGCCATACAGGGTGTCCAGAGCATTGGACAGATTTGGAAAGCTAGTGTTTGCCTCAGTAACCTTCGCTCTGAGGTTGCTTAATTATCTGGCACATTTTACTAGCCTGCAGAGAGATTTGACTAAACTATCAAGTACTCTCTCTGAGTCCATGTCTACTGAGGATTTCAAAAGGACCTCCTTTCAGCTGGCCATTCTTTTGTCTGTTTCAAATGCTTTGATGAGGTTAATCTCTCCTATAGCTGAAGATACCTCACGAGCAGCCGGTTCAGGTGTCGCCATAAGGAGACTTTGCAGAGCCCTTTAAGATGTGCTTTATTAATGCCCCATTTGATGGCACTTCATTGTTTGCACCAGCAGTTACAGATTCACTTACCCACAGTGAAAAAGTTGGAAAAACCCTGTTTGCTGTAGGAGTCAAGTTTCTACCCCTCAACAGACCTTTTTCTAGAAACCACAGAGGTGGTAAGAAGATGTGGCTCTGTAAATCTCAGGGACCTTTCCAGGATTCAAATGGGGATAATTCCTCCAGAGGCAGACGAGGACATTTTAATGGTAGACATAGTCCTAGAGGCAGAGGAGACCTGCATAAACAGACCTTTAGAGAATCCTTCTCTGACAGGCCCTATCAGCGCTCCTGAAGAGCTGCCCAATTGTCCAACCATGGAGGCAGTCAGGGGTAGATTTTGTTTGCACATAGACACCAGGACAAATATAACACCACCTTTATGGGTGCTAAGAATAATATCCAGAGGTTACTACATACCCTTTTCCTCCTTGACAAAGGACGAAACTTCTCGATGTTTCACCTAGTCAGAGGAAGGAAGCAGCACAAGAAATACACACATTGCTAGAAAAAAAGAGTCATCCAAAAGGTCTTAACTGGCCAGATAGGATTCAGAACTTACTCACACTTCTTTTTAGTGCCAAAGAAAACATGGGACCTCAGACCCATTTTGGATCTGGGTGGTCTGAATCAGTATGTGAAGAAGGTAGAGTTCTGAATGGTCATGGTTCAGTTCATCCTGCCTTTTTTGGACAAGGATGACTAGATATGCTGTATAGACTTTCAGGACATGTACCATCATATAAAAATAGACAATCCAGAAGGCATGTTTGCTTGCAGCTGGGAGCCAATCATTACCAATTCAGAGCTGTACCCTTTGGACTCACCACAGCTTCCATGGTGTTTACCAAATGCGTGGCAGTAGTGGCAGCTCATTTGAAGCTCAAAGGACTCCAGATATTTCCATATCTAGATGATTGGCTCCTCACTACCCCCTCCAGGCATCAACTTCAACAAGCCAGGAACTATTTGCTCCAGATTTGCAACACCTTGGATATTTCAAGCAATCTTGCCAAATCACAGCTTGCACCAGTTCAGAGCCTGGAATTCATTGGAATGCTTTTAACACTATGACTCATGTGGCATCTTTACCTTTCCACCGTATTGTTTCTTTATGACATCAGTACAGGGTATCCTCTCTCATCCTTCTCCCCAAGCAAGTTTAGTGCTTCGGGCACTAGGGTTTATGTCAGCTGCAACAGACAGCTTCCCTTAGCACACTTCTTTATGCAAATTCTCCAATGGACCTTAGCTGCACAGTGGTCCATTCTATATTAGCCCCTGTCCTTTCAAATAAAACTCACTCTGTTTGGCAAGCACCACATTCATTGATGGATTCAGTCTGGCAATCTGTTTCTGGGAAGACTCTTTGTTCTTCCAAACCCAGTTGCTACAGTGACCATGGACGCTTCACAACTGAGGTCAGAGGGGGCATTTCTTGGGAATTATGGTCCAAGGCATGTGGTCCCCAAAAGACCAAATTCTTGGAAATGATGGTCCAAGGAATGTGGTCCCCCCCAGAGAACAAATTGCATATCGACATCCTAGAGATGAGAGCAGCCCTTTTAGCATTGCAGGCATTTCAAGCATGGGGACTATTCCAGTTCAGACAGACAACATGTTGGTAGTCGGGTTCATTAACAAAGGAACCCGATCTTACTGCCTGTGTAGAAAGGCCATGAGAGTTTGGGAATGGGCAATCTCTTCAGACCACTTTCTAATTGCGATGCACACCCAGGGGAAATCCAACATGCTGGCAGAAAAACTAAGCGTATCAGCATCCTAGAGATGAGTGCAGTCCTTTTAGCACTGCAGGCATTTCAAGAATCTCTCCCCCTGGGGACTATTGCAATTCAGGCAGACAACATGTTAGTAGTCAAGTACATCAACAAAGGAACCTGATCTTACTGCCTGTGCAGAAATGCCATGAGAGTTAGGGAATGGGCAGTCTTTTCAGACCACTTTCTGACATGCACACCCAAGTGAAATCTAACGTACTGTCAGACAAACTAAGCAGATCTAGCCTGATGCCTCACAAGTGGTCACTAAATCGGTAGCGAGTATAATCTTCAGGCATTGGTGCTGACCATGTTATGACTTGTTTGCCACCTCTCTCAACAACAAGTTCAGCAAGTACTTTGCTCTGATTCACCCCTCGGGGTGGCGCCGAGAGATGCTCTGCTTCACGCTTGGCCCTCGGGTCTCTTTTATGCTTACCCTCCTCTCCCACTGATTCCAGAATTCTTAGAGAAAGCAAGCAGGCTGAAGAACTCAATAATCCTCATTGCCCCCTTCTGGCCTCATTAAGTTTGGTTCCTATGATGTCATATTTGTTTCCCTCCATGAATAATGGAGCCTCATCAGGATCTCCTATCTCACCCAGTGGGGATTCAACATCCCAACCTTCATGCCCTCAAGTTAGCTGCATGGTTTCTCCACTTCCACTAATAGGTAGTCCAGGCTCTCTTCCCCAGTTTGTGATATTATTTTGGCTTCCCAAAAAGTTTCCATCAAAAACGTTTATAGGAACAAGTAGAAAAGATTTGCTATTTGGGCTTTTGACAACAACATTGACCCCTTTTTGGCTCCAACTTCTGCTATTCTTCTTTTTCTTACAATTCTTTTTAATGAAGGGGCAAGTCTTTCTACAATTAAACTTCAGTTGGCAGCAATTTCAAATTTCCATTCAGGAAATAAATATTTCTCCCTGGCTTTTTCCAGATTATGTAAAGCATTTATGAAGGGTATTTTTCTTTTCTGACCCTCCGAAAATGGATCCTTCTCCACCTTGGGATCTTACTGTGTTTCTTCAGGGTTTAACTCAGAAGCCCTTTGAACCATCAGACAAATGTGATCTAAAATTTCTATCATGGTCTTTTTGATAGCCATAACTTCAGCAAAAAGAATTTCTGAACTCCAGGCTCTGTCAGCAAATTCCCCTTACATTGTATTTCATAAAGACATGGTTTCTCTACAGACTAACCCTTCCTTTATACCTAAAGTGGCTTCAGAAAATAACATCAACCAATCCATTAATTTACCAGTCCCAAATTTCTTTAATAAGGGAGAGTACATGCTACATCTCCTTCATGTGCACAGATAACTACATTTTTATATTAACAGAACAAAACATCCTCAAATCAGTCTACCCTAGCTAAATGGATTGCAGTCTGCATTTCACTGATTTATACTCTTAAAGGTTTAGTTTTACCCTGACCTCCCCAAGCTCATTCAACTTGATCCTTAGCTACGTCTTTGGCCTTTTGGTCAAGAACTTCTATTGATAACATTTATGCAGCAGCCACATGATCCAAGGCTCATATCTTTGTTTTGCATTACAAGTTGGACGTCATATCTAGAAATAGAGCCTCCTTTGGTTTGGCAGTGCTCCGGAATATTCTTCCATGAGTGCCACCCAAGATCTATATAGCTGGGGACTCTGTCCCATTAGTGAGGAAGAATGAAAAGGACAACATCAGATGTATAAATTATGTGCTCACCATAACTAGGCATCTGTGTTGTCCATTTTTCATTCTTCCTCACCATCCCTCCCATCCATCCCCCATTCACTTTTCCTTCTGGAAGAACCTATTGGACTGTGCTTGGAACCCACTGTTCCAGGTTTGAGCACTGTCTTTACTTTTGTCTATCCTTTCTCTCTTGCACTAGTGGGAGATTAGGCAGAAAACTTGATCTGAGGTAATGAGGAAGAAATAGAGCATTGTGGGTAGAGGGAGGAGCTCGAGAGCTGGCTCCAAAATCTAGTGTATGTGACCGAGTCAGATCCAAGGATCAGATCGAAACCCATTAGTGAGGAAGAATGAAAGTGGGCAACACAGATGCCTATTTATGGTGAGTACATAACTTACAATATTTGGTGGAATACAAATGCATGTCAATGTATCCTCCTCTCTTGCCAATAGCTCATTAACTACCACAGCTCTACCATTGTTGACCCCCCCTCTTTTATTGCTATTGGATCCCCTCTAGAAATTAGTATAGTTACTACACTTTTTCTTTGTCCCTGATATTCTGTTGATATTCTGGCATAGTAGGGAGGGGCTGTTGATGTTAAGGTCAGATAGATAGGTTAGAAGTTTGTTATGGGAAACAGTATTAAATGCTTTAAATAGACCTAGGAAGGTAGTGGAGACTAGGTTGCCTTGGTTCCTGAATGAGTTGATAGTGTTGGTGAAGTTAATTAGGGCAGTGGTGGTACTGTGGGATGGACGGAATCCGTGTTGGGATTTGAGGAGGAGATTGTTAGCAAGAAGGTAGGAGAAGAGTTGGTGGTGGA
This sequence comes from Protopterus annectens, assembly GCF_019279795.1. Taxonomy (NCBI): domain Eukaryota; kingdom Metazoa; phylum Chordata; order Ceratodontiformes; family Protopteridae; genus Protopterus; species Protopterus annectens. The sequence goes on from NC_056733.1 coordinate 259,423,794, forward strand.
TACACTTTTCTAAGATCTTTGATAGGGGTGAGAGGATCGCGATGGGATGGTAGTTGGAGACATCAGTAGAGGAGCCACCTTTGTGAAGGGGAATGATGATTGAGGTCTTCCACAAGGATGGGACATTTTTTTCTTTGATGAATCAGTTTATTAGTAGTGAGATGGGGAAAGCTATGGCTTGGGATGCAAGTTGTAGGTATTCAGTAGGGAAGATTATCGGCTGTTAGGGTAGTTGGTTTGAGTTTGGATATGTATTTTTGAATGATGTTGGTTGGAACTGGTTTGAGGGAGAAGGGGGTGTTATAACTGGCTTTAGAAGTTTGTGGTGAGTTGAAAGTATTTGCATTGTTTATAAGTTTGAGTGTAGAGGTGGTAAAGTAGTCATTAAAGTTGGTGGCTATTTCTGAGTCTGTGCCATCTATATTCAGGGGGGAGGTTGGGTCTTTCCAGGCTGGAGGATGTTGTTCACTGCAGCCCAGAATTTTTGCAGGTTAGAATTATGCTTGCTTATGTTGGTGGGATGTATGCCACTATGATGCTGACACCATTGAATTCTCTGGGAAGATAAAAACGTCTGCATCTTACTGGCAAGAGCTCTACATTTTCAGAGCAGTGGCTGAGGGAAATCTAACAGTTACTGCACCAACTGTTGTTTACATATATGCAAAATCCTCCTCCTCTAAATTTCCCACATTGTGCATGATCTCTGTCTGCTCGAAACAGTGTGAGCCCTTCTATCTGCTCTGCACTGTCATTGATATTACTATGCAACCATGTTTCTGTAAACATGAATATACAAGTATTTCTCACCTTGCTTTGTGATGCCATTTACAGATGTATGTAATCCATCTTGCTGTCCAGAGAGCACACATATGCTAGGAGTAGGGATGGCAGCAATTCCAGCCATTGTTTTTCTCTTGATCTTTCACACCTTTTCCTTTTGTTCCTCTTCCAGCGTGTTAAGGAAGCCCTCTTTATTTGTTTTAGGCACTTTGAGCCATGCTGTAATAAGATACCAAGGTCATAGAGTGCAGAGATTGTTGTAGGCCCCTCTGGCTCTGTAAACAACAGATTGGCCATCCAGCTGCATGAGAAGTTTGATTCCCTGATTTCTATTAAGTTGTCTTTGCTATATGTGACTGTGCCTTTCTGTAACGTATCAGAAACTGCTTTTTCCTGTTTTATTTTTCCTGTAGAAAAGAAGACAAATACTGCAGATTTCTTGATTGAGCCAACACAGCCACTACTGTACAAGGAGCCTCCATTTTGTTTTGGACATGAAGAAGCTGTAGTGCATGCATCATGCTGCTTTACCGGTCTTGATATGATTCTCTTCTGGATGTAGATTGATACGCCTCCACCTTTTCCCCCCTTCTGCTCAGTAGCTGGTTATAATGTGTGGAATGCATTATAGTCCTGCACAGCTATAATACTCTCTAATATTTTAAACCATATCTCTGTCACTTACAGACATCAGTGTTTTCCGGGATGAGAAGGGCTTATAGTGAGTAGAATTTCTTGTTCATGCTCCTAGCATTGATCAGTAGGCTTAATATGCTGAGCGTGCTTTGTGCCTGTGTTGTGTTTTGGAGATCTTTGAGGTTTAGAAAAGTTAATCTTTAGAACCTCAGCATATGATGGATTTCTTGAATTGTAGTGGCCTTGTAGATAGTGTGACATGTAATGTACTGCTGAAGATTTTGGTGTCTGAGTTTAATGTGTGTGAGATTTTGCCTCTAAGGATATTATATAGGTATATCTCTCACACACTATATTAGCTGATCATCAGACAATGTGAGGCAATTCTTACACTGCCTCAAGATTCCCATCTCAATTAGACTAACTAGAGACATTGTGGGGAAGTGCTGGTCCATGATACCAGTAGGAATGACACTGGGGCAAAGGTAGCTATAACTTCTTGGAGTTCAGTTTTAGAATAATGTTTGGACGGGCTTGCTACTGAGTATTTAAGAATTCAGTATAAAACAGCTAGCCTGGAAACCTTCTTTCGCCACCAGCAAGAACCAGTAAACTAATTATAATAAAAGATTATCAATACTAAAATCAGTGCAAGCAGTATCGGTGCACACAATATTAAGCAATTTTATCAAAAGTCTTTTAGCCTGGTGAGTAGTTTAAGGGGAGAGACTTTGCAGAATGACACTTATATGCTTATTTTCAACAGCCCATGAATGGGGAGAGGAAGGGAATTGTATTGTCAAATTATCACAAGGGGTAGGCAACAACAGATATACTAGGTTTAAGAACACAACTACAACAAGCTGGGTAGGAAGGAGAAACAATTAGACTCTTCACTCTGAACTGACAGGCCTGGAACTGTCCCAATGCAAAGACAAATCCTGAAGTAGCCTGACAATTGCTCATTATGCAAAAATGAAACCAGCATGTCATAACTATTAAACCACTTAAAACAGCAAAAATGCAATGCAACTATGTACTAGAATTACTAATATAGCTTGAAAACCTTATCTAAAGCAGATAAATATTGTGGGAAGAAATAGCCAGGGAATTGTTATAGCTATGCTTGTATAGGCCCTAGGGCAGATTGCCTAGTACCAACATATGAACCTACAGAGTGTTAAAATGAATTTAAAATCTGATGAAGAAATGAAAACACTTATCCGTCTTTCTCTATTTAATAGAACTAAACAGAGAAATTCACATGTTCATTTTTTTCCATCTGTATTCCCTCTAGAATTGCTATTTGCAAAAAACATATAATTACTACTCCTTTCTTTTTGTCTATACCTCTAAGGCCATTTATTTTCCAAGATATCATGGGTAGCAAAGCAATCATGATAAAAAATATTGTTCCCACCTATTATACATGACAGCTTTTTTAAATGTGTATTTTCAACTTTTATGTTACATGCACACAATAATGTTTGGTAGGCTGATCTTTTTATACAGTTATTTCTTCTCATCTCCGTTTGAACCTATGTTACATTTTTCAAGACTTTTTGTTTTAATTAAAACCCTCAAACAAAGAAAGTAAATAAATTTTAAAAACACTCCCATCCCCTATTAACTTAGAACAAACACATGAACCTATATACATCTTCAAAAATGAATTTTAACACTTCATATGGGAGCAACTGCACCAAATAAACAGCTGCACCAACTGGCATTACCTAACCTAAAATTAAGTTGATAAAATGCATGCTACTGGGTCTCCTTTACGCTTCCAGACGTGAAAAGTAGCCTATATGCTTTCAGAAATCATTAACTTTTAGCCTGAAGAAAAAGTGCACTAGCTATGCTTAAATAAAACTAAATTGTACACTGTTCTATTAACTGCATTAAAGTATTTTAAGGCTGCTCTCTTATTCACTTCCCACAATTTCAAACTTTATTTTTCACTGAGCTGCTTGCCATTTTACCTTTATATTTTGTATTTCCCTCATCAAGAATGCTCAGCACTCTCATGATTAATTGCTTGTACCTGCAGACAGGGCTCCGTGGAAAAGTAGTCAGAAATTAATCTTTGTCAATTTCACAAAACAGAATGTACAACTACCCTCAACTTTAGACTTTTTGGTTCTCACTGAACATTTGCTAATGGAAAAACAAGCTAATAGCTTTGCAGATATAAGACATTTAGCATTGTTTATGGCTTTCATCATTTTGTCTTATTTTTAAAGCTTACAAAAACACTTGTTTATAACTTAAGCTAATGGCATAATCTAGACACTCACCCTTGTAAAAATAAGAGAAATATTTGAATTCTACATATAATATAATTAGTGTACTATTACAACCCCACCCCATTAGCACATGGTCACAGCATATTAACATCAAAATTGCTTTTGTCCAGCATTTTTTCTGTTGCTATACTCTAAAACCTATATTTCTTACAACTAAAAATACTGTTTATTTTAATACCTTTAACACATACAACAGTCACTGAAAGTATTCTCCCATACTTAAAGTTCCATGACTACACACTACACAAAACTGCTTTACTCTCTCTCTCTCTCTCTATATATATATATATATGTGTATATATATATATATATATATATATATATATATATATATACAAATACTAATAAGAACAAAATTTTACAGTGGATGTTAATAACACAATGGTTGATACTCTACCAACTCATATCAGCTTCAATACGAATCACCCACACATGCAAGAGATCTCAGGAGGTGGGTTCATTCGGATGAGGTTCTACAAGGACATCCATTCATTCCCCCTCAGCCCAAGGCCAAAGTGACCATGGATGCTTTCCACTTGGGATGGGGGGCATTATCTGGGGAAAACAGTCCAAGGCACTTGGTCTCCTGAAGAGGCCAACTTGCATATCAATATCCTAGAGATGAGAGCAGGGCTTTTAGTGTTGCAGGCCCTCCAAGATGCTCTCCTCTTGGGGATAGCTGCAATTCAGATGGACAATATGTCAGTAGTCTAGTACATCAGCAAACAAGGAGAGATCAGATCTTACTCCTTGTGTTGAGAAGCGCTCGGAGTGTGGCAATGGGCAATCTCATACCACTGCTTTCTTATAGCAATGCATATTCTGGGGAAGTCCATCATGATAGCAGACAAGTTCAGCAGATGCATTCCTCTACCTCATGAGTGATCTCTCAGCAAAAATGTGACAGAAATGATTTTCCACCAGTGGGGCTAGCCTTGCTGCAATCATTTTGCATCTCCCCTAAACAACAAATGCAGCAGCTACTTTGCCCTAATCCCCCTACAGGAGAAATCACTGAGGGATGCTCTACTTCACAACTGGCCCCTTGGTTTACTTTACACATCCGTCAATTCCATGAATTCTGAAATTTCTTCAGAAAGCTGCCATGTTGAAGAGCAAAGTCATCCTCATTGCACCTTACTGGCATCAACAGATTTGGTTCCTCTTTCTTTGGTCTCACTTACTTCTCGAACCTTGGATTCTGAATCTGACTCCAGACTTCCTGTCTCACCCAACAGGCATGACCCATCCAGGGGTCTGCTTCGAAATCCCGATGCCCATATAACTGATCATTTACTTGAGACAAAAATAGAGAAGGATGAAATACTCGAACAGCGAAAATTTCCCAGGCTAAGTAAACACTTGCCCAACATGCCCTTTTCTCCACTGTAGTGCAATCCCGGAGTTGGTATATATATATATATATATATATATATATATATATATATATATATATATATATATATATATATATATATAGTCAGGGGGAGTGTGGAGGGTGCAGCCCCCACCTAGCTGGGTTTTACTTACCTTGGTGTGTATTTTGTTTGCATTTGGGCAAGTGTTTACTCACCCTGGGAAAATATTGCTGTTCTGGTATTTCATATTTCGCTATTTTCGTCTCTTGTAAATGAACATCGATTATATGAGCATCGTAATTTCAAATTAGATTCCCCATCCAGATATACCAAGCCTCAGGCTGACTGCCTCGCATTTCCAATTCCATTAATAGCCAGACAACATATGCTCTCTTCCCCTGTCTGACACATAATTTTATCTTCCCATAAACCTTCTACATGTAAGCTCTACTTCAGTAAATAGAGAAGATTTGTTTACTGGCACATCAAAATCATGATGATCCAGTTTTAGCTCCTATACATAACATCCTTGAATTGTTGGTCTCACTTTTTAAAGAAGGAGCTAGTTCCATGACAGTTAAGGTCCAATTAGCAGCAATATTGAATTTCCACATTGGATTTGAAGGTTTTTCTGTTGCCTCTCATAAGCCCTGCAAAGCCTTTTTGTGAGGCACTCTTCTTTTAGGGCCTCCTATTAAAGACCATACTTCACAATGAGATCTAAATCTGGTACAGCAAGCACTTATCCATCCCACTTTGAATCAACAGTTAGGTGTGATCTTAAATATCTGTCTTGGAAAACAATATTTCTAGTTGCCATTACTTCTGCCAGATGAATTTCAGAGATTGAAGCCTTGTCTTCAAAACCATTATACTTGATCTTTCACAAGGACAGAGTTACATTATGAACTAATGCATCCTTTCTCCCTAAGGTGGTATCAGACTCTAATATCAATCAGTCCATTAATTTGCCAGTATTATTTCTTAAATTTGCTAACAAGGGCAAATCCATGTAACGAGTATTGGATGTTCACAGACAATTATGTTTTTACCTACATAGAATGAAAAACATCAGGACAACTGACCAATTATTTTTTTCATTTATATTAATAAAGTTAGGGAAACCAGTTGCCAAAGTAACTTTAGTCAGATGGCTGACTGATTTTATTTCTTTTATTTATAACAAATTGAGAATTGTTTTCAACTACATCCATGGCAATTTCTTCAGCTTTTCAGTCTAGCGTGTCCATGGATGACATATGTGCAGCAGCAACCTGGGCCACTTCCCAAACCTTTGTTACTCATTACAAATTGGATCTGGTCTCCAGAGGTAGAGCAACATTTGGTTCAATGATACTCAAGAAAATCTTTCCTTGAGTCCAACTAGGATTTTAGATAACTGGGGACTCTGTCCCATAAGTTGAGGATAGAATGAAAATTGACAGCATCAGATAAAGAAGTTATATATTCACCATAATGTTCCATCTGTGTTGTCCATTTTCATTCTTCCCAAACTCCCGTCCCTCCAACTCCCATCCATAGAAACTACTGGAAGAGTGAGTGGTTAGGGAAGTCACTTCCCTGATATTGAGCTCCAGATACAATCTTGTCACTGTATGATGACTAATATTTCTTTGTGCTAAAGTCTGCAAACAATATCTGAGTTACTTAGGGTTGATGCATTGTGGGTAAGGGAGAAACTCAAGAATTTTTTGTTGCTATGAGCTTTAGCAACGGCCGAGTCATATCCAAGGGATTGGATCTGAACCAATAAGTTGAGGAAGAATAAAAATGGACAACACAGATGGAACATTATGGTGAGCACATAACTTAGTTTTCCCCATTTTAGTATCCTTCTAAACATTAGTGACATAAAGTAGGGTATATGCTTTACAGTTGATCCAGAATTAAAAAAAAAAATCAGCAAAAAGTCCATTGATTTTCAGCCACTTTTTCTTGCAAAGTCAAAGTCATATTTCACAAATGTGATTCATGCTTTATAGTCTTCTATTTATTCACAAATTTCAGTGTTGCTGCTCTTCTTTCTGTTCATCTCCATCTCCCAACACCAGGCTCTAGTTGAAGTCCAAAGTATGCCTGATTCTTCTAGTCAACTACTGTGCCTTTCTTCTGTCTCTCAAGCATCTTCCCTTTGGAACATTGGAAAAGGTTTCACTGGTAAAGCCTCTCCATGAACTTTACAGTTAGAAGAATGAGAAACAGAGTCCCCTTCTGCTTGCTGGGTTACTTTTTGTCGGACAAACTTTTTTATTTCCTCCTTAGCCTGTTCTACATCAAAAAAGTTTTTGATCCTCCAGGGGAAAAAATACTCTGAAGTTAGTTGGATCCAGCAGCTTGAATCTCACATCTGCCTCAATCATATCTCTCAACCTCTTAGTACAAGAAATCTGGACAAAGCCTAAAATAATGGGGGACAAAGGTCCAAAAATAGAGGCATATTTTAAATATTGCTCTTATAAACTTAGAAAGTTGATAGAATGACAGGATTTGTGCTAGCATGCATTTTCTGAAGGATTTGAAGTCTGAAAATCAAATTTATATCATTATTTAGGGACTTTAATCCTTAGTGATTTGTCAGAAAACCACAAATTTTATAAGGAACACACCAAACATATGAGGCAAAAATCTGGACATTCAGCAAAAATCTGAACATTTGAGAGCTGTGCTCTCAACATTCCCTGATTGCTGGGTTAAAATGGCTTCTCTTCTGCCTGGTCTACAGTGATTAATCATTTTCCAGAATTACACTGCTGTCAACAGTTTTTAATATTTCCCCTCCTGTAACAGGTTTGTCAGAATCAACTCTTTTTGATATTATGATTGCATCTATACTAATATAGGTCTTGGCTGCTTTCTCATGGTGAGCTTTGGAGCATACACTCTGTGTACCCTTTTGATTGACAAATACAGCTGTGTGCAACCATTGGTTATTTATGCTTTCATAAAACTAATACAGTCTTTTCCTTCTATTTTCTCTGGTACGACCAAAAATCAAGGGTATTCCTTGCATATTCTGTCTTCCAACTCTACTATTTTTTGAAACAGCTCTTTTTGAGAAGTTTCATACTCAGCCAGTTTTTCTTCATGTTATCCTTTGATTTTTGTAGTTCTATCAGTTCATATTTTTACAACCAAATGTTATTTGAGTTGATATGTTCCTTCAGTGTTTCATTTATTTTAAGCACTTATGAGTATATTTGATTTATTTTTTCCTGTAAATTACTGGAAGCCATCTCTTGCACCAGAGGTGAAGCTTGAACTGCTTTTTTTCTGAACAGCTGCAGAATGCTTCTCAGATCCAATTATACTGAATAAAATCAATACTAATATAAATGGTAGAGTGTAGCCAAAGCAGCAAGGCTTTTTGAAGTGGCCAAGGTGTCACTAAAACAAGCATAAGTACTCTCATGATGCTAAAAGCATTCTTCAAAAGACCAGCCACACTGAAAGATAGAAAAATGTTTAATAATAAATAATAAAACAGAAAAAACATGAGAATGCTAAATGTCTAAATACAATAAACACCAAAATTTCAATCCCAGGGGAAATAAAAATAACACCATTGGATAGATTCACACTGTTATGGGATAAGACCAGCTTATTAAAATGTATATTAATTTCAGTTTATTAATGATGCTATACTATGATTGTTAAAAAAAGCAAATATAATTTGTATGCAGGGCTGGGAAAAATACAGCTTCATAAGCCACAAAATTGCTGTCTTTTAAGCTGCATTCTTTTAGTATATAATAAGAGAAAATAGTACGTGTTGCAGGTACTACAAAATAAATTTGTTAGCCTGACTCCTTCAGGCTAGGAGTGTGTTGTTGCTAGGGCAGGTTTGAAACATCCAAGGTCAGAAACAAGACCCCCTTGGAAGCAGGTGAATCATGTATAGGAAGGTGTTCACGTGAAATCTGAGGCAAAAATCATGAGGGATGAGGACATTTGCAAAGTTTTCTATAGGACACAGTCATTATAACATAATGAAATTGCATGAGCAGTTTGATAAGAAAATGTATAAAAATGCAGTTTTTGTATGTAAAGTGAGAATGCTTCATCAAGGGCTATGAAGACTGACTCCCAGCGCTGTAAGAATAAAACTTCTGTTTGCACATCCTAAAGTGTTGTTCCTGACTAAGGGCATATAAGGTAAATTCTTAATGTTATTTTTTCTGACTATAACAATTTGGTGCCTTTCTCTGGATCTGAACTTTGATATTGCTGCAGGGCAGTTCTGGAATAGGGCCTATCACAGATTTTCTGTGAATTCCGCACTGCTTTGTATGGAATAGTCAGAGACTCAGATGTGCTGCTATTCAGGGTGTGCAAACATACTAGCCTTGCAGGGAAATTGTTTTGTAAGGGGAAAAGAGTTGGTTTGTGGTTTTTTTTCTTTCTTTTTGTTAGACAATTTTGGTAAATGTAAGTGCATGACTATGTTTGTAGTATAAGTGCATGACTGACTTTTTGTTTGACTGAGTGGTTGTAAAATATACAAGTAATAGTGGGATTACCCCACAGTAAATGAGTATAGTAAATGTATGTGCACATACAGTAAAGGACAAATTAACACAAGGAGGTGCCTTGTGTCGAGGGCGGTACCCTCAGGATTGAAAGGTAAGAAGTATGAGAGATGTTTTTATTCTGTCAATGTATGACTGTTTGAGAGAAAAGAAAGAAAAAAGTTAAAAGTTAAAAATAAAGTTAAAACAAGTTCATGAGCCCACCGCATGATTGGGATGTAGACTGTAAAGTTAAAACAAGTTCATGAGCCCACCGCATGATTGGGACGTAGACTATACAACAAGTTTGAGCCCATAGCATGATTGGGATGTAGACTATATACTGTTAAAACAAATTTGTGAGCCTACCGCATGATAGGACATATAGGTATGCATTGTTAAAATAAATTCATGAGCCCAAAGCACTGTGGGACTTAGTGTGATTGTGTGAAAGTACCCTCAAAGGGTCCAAAAGAGTGGTCATTTCTGGACACAGTACCTATCTGCCCCGTTATCCCAACCACAATGCTGGAGCTTTAACTTTTGAGCTCGTGCAGGGACGAAAGCAAGGGGGTGCTGTGGGAAAAGGCTGATTGATTGAAACCTCTCCGATGTTGCTGCACGCTGACAGACTTCTTACCTTTTCCTCCCTGTGTGGTGTGTGGATTACTGCAGTTATTTTCTGTCTTCGGAATTGCCAGGATCCAGGAGTTGTAAGGTAAGACTAACATTTTTATTATTACTTATTTATAAAATAAGAAAATAGGAGCAATGATAAGCAAGCAAGATCAAATCCCTGAAAAAAGAACACCTGCATATTTTATGTATTTTAACTATGGGAAGGAAGGTTGTAAATATTTGAATGACTGGTTTCAGCTTACTAAGAATTGTGCTGGTGGGGTATTTCCATTAAATGAAATTTATGATGAGACTAAATTGCTGACATTGAAAGGTATTTTGGAAGAAACAAAAAGCAAAGTAAGTGGGGAACAAATGAAATTTTATTCTTGGCACAGTGAAGCACTTAAAAGGGAAAAGGAGTCAGCATTAAGAAGGTTGCAGGATGTTAATAAGAAATTATTGCAACAAGTAAAAGAGGTTAAAAAGGCAGTACAGACCAGTAAAAAGGGACCCCTTTATCCTTTCTTAGCAGGTATGGACCAAACTGAGGATGGCCAAAAAGCAGAAACTTCTGAAGAGGATGATAATCATCCAGTAGCTACTGCACCCCCACCCCCATATGCACCAGTACAGGTACCTCCTGTACAAGACTGTGTTGTTTCTCAGACCCCTAGCTTTCAGTCTACTGTCCATTGGACACTCAGTTTGCATGATACTGGTACATCTCAGACTGGTTTCCCTCTTCAGTCTTCATCTTCTGAACAGGCATCTGCAGTCGGGGGGGGGGGGGGTCTTCTTCCTATACTTCTCAGATAGCTGCTAGTTCCCCAACAGGGGCATTAGTGTTTGACACTCATGTATCTCACCATACACATTCACAAGACAGGGTACAAGAGATTACAACCTCTGGAGAGGCTCTATTGGCACCTCTCAGGGAAATTTTGAGGGTTAACAATAGGGAACTTGTTCATCGTCGGATGTGTGTCAAGTTAGGACTGATTGGTCTAAAATACAGGCATGTAAACAAAATAAAGGAGAAGTCCCTGCAGACTATTTGAGTTGCCTTAAAACAGTATTTGCTAGACATTCAGGAATACCAGATCCAAATGAACAAGCTAAACCAGCTATTGCAGTTGCCTTCGTGCAGGGTTTGCAAACCCTGTACAAAAATCAAATGAAGGAAGTGCTTATAGACTGGCAGGGAAAAGACTTAAAGTCCATACTAAGTCCTGCAAATCACCATACTGACTATGGCAGGGTAATAAAACAAAAATAAATCTTAATCCCTTTGCTGCCACTAAAAAAAAGACCCTATGTTAAAGTAAGAATAAATGCAAAGGCAATTCTATGCTTGGTAAAACTGGCAACACTAGGTCTGTATTAAAAGTTACTTCAGACAGTTAAATACCAGTATAAAAAGAAAGTAAAGACGGTGTAACAAATGCTACTGTTATGTATCCTGTTTTAAAACCCATCCCCATTTCTTTTAGTCCGATTGAAGAAAAGCATTATTTTCTTTTGAGTACTACTGCACCAGTAAACCTACTAGGAAAACATTTATGTCAGCTGGGTTGTACCATTTGCTGTACACCAGATGTTCCAATAGAATAAAGGGAGAAGTATTACATACAATTACAATTCTTAGCAAAAGCTAAGAAAAGACATTTGAAGTAATATAGACAACTAAAAACTGCTCCAGCAGGTACCTGCTGACTTATGGGTTAAACATGCTAATAAAGTAGCTATATTAAAATCTTCAAAACCTGTAAAAATAAAATTGAATTTATCAAACCCCCTCCATAAAATTCCATAGTATCCACTAAAATCAGAAGCACAACAGGGAATCAAACCTGTAATTCAATCTCTAATACAGCAAGGAATAATAATAATACCAGCTAAAAGCCCTTGTAATACTCCTATTTTTCCAGTGAAAAGGCCAGGAAAGGATACTTATAGATTTGTACAAGACTTAAGGGCTGTAAATAATGCAGTACTAGCTACTTTTCCTGTTGTTCCAAATCCAGTAACAATACTGAGTTGCATACCACCTACAGCTAGTTACTTTTCAGTGACAGATTTATGTTTAGCGTTCTTTTCTATACATATTCACCCTGACAGTCAGTTTCTGTTTGCTTTCACTTATCAGGGACAGCAATATACATGGACACAGTTGCCACAAGAATATACTGAATCTCCTTCATTTTCTCAAATTCTAAAAAAAAGATTTGGAGAATGTGAAATTTCTGGGTAGGTCTGTGTTAGTGCAATATGTAGATGATTTACTAATTGCATCAAATTCCTTTCAGCAATGTTAACAGAATACATTGCATCTTCTGACTATCCTTGCAGGAAAATGACACAAAAGTGTCAACAAAAAAAATTACAGCTATGGTTACCTCGGGTATGTTATCTTGGTCATTTAATATCTCAGAGTAGGCTCTTACAGTAACTATCCCTCACTCTGAATCATCTTTATTACTTAAAATGAAACTCATCCCTTCTTGACTGCATGTCTAACTAGATATGAACTTGCACTTCTTTCTGATCCATCTATTTCTCTGAGCCACTGTCCAGATGTTCTTCATGTTTCACTGTTCCAGTCATCAGACTTGGGTTATCTGCCTGCAGGTAGCCCTCAGTCCGCCCGAATACCAGAGACTTAGTATTTCTGCATCAGATGCTGTCACTACAGGACTGACGTCAAGTAATCAGGGATATAAAAACAGGCAGCCGATGCCATTACTTCAGTCTTTCTTGCCGAGGAGCCTGAAGCAGAAGCAGTTCACAAATGATGGTCGGCCGATACCTGATTTTTCGTTTACAAATTGAATAATTCTGAAGTCTTCTAAAGCTAAGTACCCCATTAGGGATCCTTTTTTCTTGCTCTAACTGATGTCAGAGAAAGTTAACAATTGTCTTGCCTGTGGAAAGCAAATACCTTACAGAGATTTTCATTCTTACTTTGTCACCTGTTTAGGCCCAGACCACGACGTACCTCGCTGTCAGTTTTGTGCCTTGTTTAACTCCTGAACCATTCGTCAGGCTCTCTTTGCCACTAAATTCTTTCGCTCTCGATCTCCGTATTTTGAAATGGCTTTCTTAAGCCATCCGACTTCTGATATTCTGAAAAACTTAAGTATAAAGACAGAGACAGACTGCATAGGTCCAAAGCTGCCGATGACGCTTCCATTAAGCTAGTCGCCCGTCCACCGGTACTCAGTGAGGTGCTTTTACAGCCTCTGATGCCCACTTCAAGTGGATTTGTAGGCCTCTACCGAGACCCATTTGGAGTCTGGTATGCAGCGAGACTCTTCTTCGACTATAGAACCTGCGGATGTCTCTACCTAGGATGGGTCCAGAGCCGCTGTGCAGGCACCAGCTTCTGAGGCAGTTCTTCGCTCAACCGATGTTCGACTCAAAGCAATGACTTCTTTTTTAACCAAAACTACTGAGTTTCTTAGGCCCAGAGTATGAACTATGCCTAGAAAACCAATGACCAAAGTGCATGCACCTGCTCTCATGCCACAAAAACAAATGCTTAGAATGGCAGAAGACCTTATTACACTGATTAGGGGAAGCCAGCCTTCCCCTGCTAAGAGAAAAAGAGACCAGTCCCCTACAACTTCTACAGACCAGGAATCCGATGCCTCTGAGATTTCTAATTATGAAGACATGCCCTTATCTGCTTATGAGGATTCAGATGCAAAGGAATCCATTCCCTCTGCCTCCCCTCCAGAGGACTTTTCTTTTGGTGAAACCTTGCATACCTTAAGATGGCATTTCTACTGGGAATGCCAAGGCTATTCTCAGTCCAAAAAGAGACTCAAAGAATTCCTAGAGTTGCTTCAGCAGAGGCCTTTAACAATATCCCCTGTCCTGGATGTTGTTGATGATGTTTTTATGGAATCCAGGCTTACTCCTGACACTTTACTTCCTGCCCTTAGGAAACCAGACAGGTACTACAGAGTACCTGACACACACTCCTACTGCTGACCCAGAGATCATTTCTCAGGGGCCTAAAGGTATCACAGCTACTACAGCCAAGAATCCCACCCCTTTGGGCAGGGATTCCAGAGCTTTGGACAGGTGGCGTAAGAAGGTAATACCACTGCAACTCTTGCTATTAGTGCATTGAATTGTCAGTTTCACATGCTGAAGTACCAGCAGCATATTATGAAACTTATTAAACAAAAAGGGCAACCTTTACAGACTGTGCAGAAAATAAAGAATTGCAGGAGCTTATGTACTCTGCAAGCCAAGTCAGTAAGCATAATTTTCAGTGCGGCTTTGATGCCCTAGAAGCATCTTGCCGGGCAGCATTCACTGGATCTGTACTGAAAAGACATACTTGGCTCAAGGAGCAAACCTTGCCAGACCATGTCAAAGCAAAGTTACTAGACGCTCCTTTGAACAAGGACAGTTTGGCACCAAAGCAGAAGAGGTTCTTAAAAAGATAGAAGAAAAAGTTAAGTCTATGCAGACTGTTAAAGAATTCTTATAAGTGCAACCCCCTAGATTCAGTAGGCATTGCCCTTCCAAACACTGGTCCTTTTCAGCCCCTTCCAGGCCTTCTCAAACTAATCCCAGGGGAAATAGACCACCCAGATTACAGTCTCAGGGTATGAAGAGATCTAAGCAATGGAGTGCCCCCACCCCTAAAGCAGGGAGTGGTAAGCCACCTCCTTACAGAAAAAACTCACAATGACTTCTTTACTCCACTCCCCAGCCCTGCCCAATTGCTTGTGCCCCTAGGAGGAAAACTGCCCTTCATGCAAAAAATTGGATGCCTATCATACAGGACTGGTGGGTCCTCAACATTGTATCCCAGGGGTACAAATTTTATTTCCATTCACTACCAACCCCAAGCAGGTTTCCAGACCTTCCTCCAAACCAGTGGGCAGAGGCTCAAATCCAAGTAGCTTCCCTGCTCAATATCAGAGCTATTCAGCCAGTTCCAGTAGAACAGAGGGGTCAAGGATTCTACTCCAGACTCTTTCTGGTACCCAGGAAAGAGGGCTCTTGGCACCCAATCCTAGATCTTTCAGTTCTCAACACCTTCCTGGTGGTACCAAAATTCAAAATTCTTAATCTGCAACAGATTCTTCCTATGCTAGCCAAGGATGCCTGGTTAGTCACCCTAGACTTAAAAGAAGCATATCCGCACATACCCATAAGGGAGTTATGCAGGAAGTATCTACGTTTCAGGGCAGGAACTATGCATTATCAGATGTTCGTCGTGTTTCACTGTTGCAGTCATTACATTTGGGTTATCCTGCTGGCAGGATGCCCTCAGTTGGCCTGAATTCCAAAGTCTTGGGTCCTGCGTTGGTTGCTGTCGCCTCTTCCCTGACATCAGGGGTATAAAAGATGCAGCCGACGCCATTTTATTCAGTCTTTCTTGCCGCGTGATTTCCGAAGCAGAAGCAGTTCGCAAGTGCCAATTGGCCGACTCCTGAGATTTTCGTGTTCGAGTTTCAGATCCGAAGTCTTCATTAAAAGCTAAGTACCCCATTGGGGAAACTTTTTTCTTGCTCTAGACCGATGTCAGAAAAAGTTAATAATTGCATTTCTTGTGGGAAGCAAATATCTCATAAGGACTTTCATTCTTACTGTATTCCTTGCCTAGGCCCTGACCACGACATTGCTAGTTGTCGGTTTTGTGCTAGATTTAACCAACGCACTATTAAGCATCAGTACGATTTTGCATTAAGCTATTTTGGGCGAAGATTTAATTATACAATGTCGTCGGATAGCCATCCGACTACTGGAGTTCACAAAAAATGCAAAGAAAAAGAAAAAGACAGGCAACCGAGGTCTAAAACTGACGACAAAGCTTCTCCTAAGAAAGTCGTTGGTTCGCCGGTTCTCAGTGAGGTGGTTTCAAAGCCCCTGACGCCTGCTACTTTAGAGTCACAGGCCGCTACCGACTCCCACGTGGAGTCAGCCAGGCCACAGGAAACTCTAGGTATTAGAGCCTCGGAGATTATTCCCTCAGATGGGTCTGGAGCCGCTGAGCAGGCATCGGCTTCTGAGGGTGTATTCAGACCTAAACAATTATATATTAAACCGACTTAAAAGACAAAGACTAAAACACCTTTAAAGACAAAGAAGCAAGTTCACCAGCCACAAGGACAGGCCTCCATGCTCAAAAAACAGATGCTCAAAATGGCCGAAGACTTAATTACCTTCATCAGGGGTTCCCATCCCCCTACTGATAAGAGGCCTAGGCAAAAGACAGACTATGAATCTTCAGATCATGTTTCTATTTCTTCTGATTCCTCTTCTGATCAGGAATATTCTCTTCCCCCCCCTATGAGGATTTTGATGCTGAAGAATCAATTCCTTCAGCTTCTCCTCCTGAGGACTACTCTTTTGGGGAAACCTTGAATACCGTGAGGGAGCACTTCCACTGAGCGAGCCAAGATTTTTCAGAATCTAAGTAAAGGCTCAGAGACTTCATTTTACTTCCTCAACACAGGCCTCTAGCTATTTCACATGTGTTGGACATTGTAGATGATGTGTTCTTGGAGTCCAGTCTGACCCCTGACTCTTTACCTCCAGCTCCTGTTAAGCCGGACAGATACTACAGGGCCCCTGACTCTCATAAATTCCTTTTCAAAAACCCTTCTGCTGACCCAGAAACTATTTCTCAGGGTCTAAAAGGGGTCAAGGCTTCTACTGCAAAAAACCCTACCCCCTCTGATAGGGATTCTAGGGCTCTGGATAGATGGGGAAAAAGATTTACACATCTGCTACTTTGGCTATAAGGGCCTTAAATTGCCAGTTTCATGTGCTCAAATATCAACAATATATCATGACATTGCTTAAACAGAAAATGTTGGAAAATTCTGAATGTGCAGAAAACAAAAAAATACAAAATTTATTGCATGCAGCTGAACAAGTTGGAAAGCATACTTTGCAATGTGGTTTTGATTCTCTGGAGGCCTCCTGCAGGGCCGTTGTTATGGGTTCTGTCATTAGGAGGCATGCTTGGTTGAAAGAACAAAATATTTCTGACCATGTTAAAGCAAAATTATTAGATGCTCCATTACAACATGACACCTTGTTTGGTGTTAAAGCAGAAGAGGTGTTAAAGAAAATGGAAGAGAAAGCTAAATCTATGAAAACAGTCAAGGATTTCTTACAGGTACACCCACCTAGATTTAGCAGACACTGGCCTACAAAGAATTGGTCCTTTCCAGTCTCAGACAGACCTCAAAGGGGCAGATCCAGATGCCCTAGAGGCAGATCACAGCCGCAAGGATCCTACAGGTCTAAGCAGTGGAGTGCATCTACCTCCAAAGGTGGAGAGGACAAATCACAATCATACAGGAAACAGTCCCAATGACTTCCCCCTGTCTGCACCAATCACTTATCTTCTGGCAGCACCCTTAGGGGGAAAACTGGCACTTTTCTCAAAATTGGCACATTATAACCCAGGACAAATGGGCTCTAGACATAGTGTCTCAAGGCTACAAGTTTCATTTCCATACCCTAACAAGGGCAAACGGTTGGCCAGACCTGCCAAAAAATCAATGGGCAGAGGCTCAAAAACAAGTCGCAGCTCAGCAAGAACCTCAGCAGGGACAAGGATTTTACTCGACTGTTCTTGGTACCAAGAAAGGACCAAGCATGGAGACCAATACTGGACCTATCTATTTTAAACACTTTCCTGGATATACCAAAATTCAAGATGTTGACCTTACAGCAGCTTCTGCCCATGCTGGGCAGCAAGGCTTGGCTCGTGACTTTAGACCTAAAAGAGGCATGCCTTCATGTCCCAATCAGACAAACATGCAGAAGATTCCTAAGATTCAAGGCTGGCTCAAAGCATTACCAATTCTCTGCACTGCCCTTTGGCTTATCTACTGTGCCCAAGGTCTTCACAAAGTGCCTGGCACCAGTAATTGCATTCTGCAGACAAAGAGGAATACAAATATATCCTTACTTGGACGACTGCCTCATACAAGCCAAGAACAAGGACATTCTACTACAGCATCTGACATTTGTGATAAGACTTTTAACATGCCTAGGGTACACAGTCAACAAAAAGAAATCAAAACTAGTACCCTCTCAAGAGATAATATTCCTGGGTGCAAGCTTAAATACAACTGCTCAGATGGCTTATCTCACTCCAGACAAACAAAGGCAACTGACTACCTATTTCAAGGAAATGGCAACAAAGGCCCAGTTATCTGCAAGAAAAATTCTGCAGGCTTTGGGCTTCATGGCATCCTGCATCTTACTAATTCCATATGCAAGATTGCATATGAGGAAAATTCAATGGTACCTAAAAAGTGTTTGGACGCAACATTGCCACAGTCTGGAAACAATGGTTACTCTAATTCCCTGCCTGCAACAGGAGTTTTGATGGTGGGCAAAGGCTTGTCACCAAAACAAGGGATAGCAATTCTCACTACCCCCAGACAGGCAGAGCCTAACAACGGATGCATCAGATTATGCCTGGGGGCACACATGGCAGGAAGAAGCATTCAGGGCACCTGGTCCACAAACCAAAAGCATCTACATATCAATCAAAAAGAGATGCTAGCTGTTCAAAATGCCCTGACAACCTTCAAGGACCTACTTCATCCGGGACAACTACTGATAAAGACAGACAACACCATGGTCATGTGGTACATAAACAAACAGGGGGGCACTCATTCTTATCCCCTGTGCAGACTAGACATGCTTTTATGGGACACAGCATTGACTTACCAAGTTCATCTGCAGGCACAATTCCTGCCAGGAAAGGAAAACATTCTGGCAGACGAACTAAGCAGAAACCTCATGGATCCCCATGAGTGGCACCTGGATCCACAAGTCTTCAGCATGATAACAAAGAAATGGGGACACCCGGACATAGATCTATTTGCCTACCCTCAAAACAATCAAGTAAAAAGATTCTGCACAAGGACTTATCACAGACAAGCTTGGAAAGTGGATGCCTTATCTTTCAACTGGACAAACCTATCAGTATATGCCTTTACTCCACTACCTCTCCTCTCCAAGGTACTCCTAAAGGTCAGGCAGGAGAAACCAAAAATGATTCTGATTGCCCCAGACTGGCCACGCCAGTACTGGTATCCGATCTTAAGGAACTTGTTCCAATGCCCAGCCTGGACCTTACCTCAAATACCTCATCTACTGTCCCAGCAAAACAATCAGATTCTGCACAGCCAACTCAGGACCCTAAATCTGGCAGCATGGCGGATAATGTAGCCATACAAACCACATCTCTCAGTAAAGCTGTGATGAATGTCATTTTAGAAGCCAGAAGGCCTAGTACTAGAAAATCCTATGCTGGGAAATGGAAGAGATTTTGCGCTTGGAACCAAGCTCAAGTAACTGATACAGCTGTCCCAAATATTCCTCAGATTTTGCAATACTTAACTGAGATGCTGGACAAAGGCCTATCTTTCTCATCAATTAAAATCCATGCCTCTGCCATTTCGGCTCACTACAATACAGAGCCACCACTCTTTTCTCATCCTTTGTTAAGGCAGTACCTCAGAGGAGCCAAAAACTTAAGGCTTCCAAGGAGAACACCAATACTGCATGGGACCTCAATTATGTCTTGGAAAAACTCACCTTACCTCCTTTTGAGCCAGCTGCTACTGCAAATATAAAATTCTTATCTTGGAAAACAGCTCTGCTCCTAGCAATAACTTCTGCAAGATGAGTTTCAGAGCTACAGGCTCTCATGGCCGTGGAACCCTTTATCATTTTTTATCCAGACATGGTCTCTCTGAGAACAAACCCTACATTTATGCCTAAGGTGGTATCCAGTGTAGCCCTTAACCAAACTATTCATTTGCCAACCTTTTAAACAAATCCACAGAATAAGGGGGAGAAAATTCTGCATTCTTTGGACATACACAGACGACTTAGATTCTACTTGGACAAAACTAAAGTTTTCAGAAAGACAGAACAATTACTAGTGGCATATGCCACAGCATCACAAGGAAAGGCTATCTCCAAGCAGACTATTTCAAAATGGATAGGTCACTGCATTTGTTTCTGCTACAAACAACCTGGCAAACCAGTGCCTAAGGGCATTAGGCCACATTCAACCAGAGCTGCAGCCACCTCTGCGGCACTTCTCAGGGGAGTACCAACCAAAGACATTTTAGAGGCTGCCACTTGGAGTTCAGTGCATACCTTTATAAAACATTACAATCTGCCTCTTTACTTTAAATCCAGGGCAGGCTTTGCCACTGCAGTTCTGCAGGACCTCATAGCTGCTCCTAATGCTATTTAGCTCCAGCCCCCCAACCATAGCTTTGGGACTCAACCCAAATGTAATAACTGCAACAGTGAAACACGAAGAACATAGTACAGTTGTGTACACTTACCATAAATGTAGATGTTTGAGTGTATTCACTGTTGCAGTCCAGGTTACCCACCCGCCATCCCCCTTATTTTTGCTGGAACTTATCTTTACTTCTCTAATCTATACAACCTAGGTGGTGTATTTGCTTATAGATGAAGGTAGAGCTTATTTCTGGTGCATGTATGTTATATTTATATAAATTTTGCCTACCCTTTTGGGGGCACCTGACATCTGGGGCAAGAAAAACTGAATAAAATGGTGTTGGCTGCATCTTTTATACCCCTGACGACCTGACGTCAGGGAAGAGATGACAGCAACTGACACAGGACCCAAGACTTTGGAATTCAGGCTGACTGAGGACAACCTGCCAGTAGGATAACCCAAATGTAATGACTGCAACAGTGAATACACTCGAACATCTACATTTATGGTAAGTGTACACAACTGTACTTTCTCTGCACTTCCTTTTGGCTTATCTACTGCGCACAGAGTTTTCACAAAATGCCTGTCTCCAGCCATTGCATACTGCAGACAGAGAAATATCCAAATTTTCCCATACTTGGACAACTGCCTGATTCAGGTGGACAGTCAGGAATTGCTGTTGCAGCACCTGAAATTTGCGAAACACCTTCTCACTTCCTTGGGGTACACCATCAACGAAAATAAATCAAAACCGGTACCCAGTCAAAAGATTGTATTCCTGGGAGCAAGCTTGGACACAATATCCCAGATGGCATTTCTCACTTCAGAAAAACAAGTCTATCTGACAGCCTACTTCAAACAAATGGCCACCAGAACCCAGCTATCCACAAGAAAAATACTGCAGGCTGTAGCGTTCATGGCCTTATGTATACTGCTAATTCCATATGCAAGACTGCATATGAGGAAACTTCAATGGTACTTAAAAAGTTTTTGGTGCCAACATTCTCAGGACCTAGAAACAGTCATTCCTATCATACTCTGTCTAAGGACAGAGTTCCTTTGGTGGGCAGAAGCATGCTACCATAACAAGGGACTGCCCTTTTCTCAACCCCATGCCACCCAGACCCTAAGCACAGATGCATTAGACTATGCCTGGGGAGCACACATGGACGGCAAATGCATTCAGGGCCACTGAAGCCCAAGTCAAATTCATCTGCATATTAACCAAAAAGAGATACTAGCTGTGCAGAACACCCTGACAGCTTTCAGATCCCTACTCTTTCCAGCACAACTGCTAATAAAAACAGACAACACCACAGTTATGTGGTACATCAACAAGCAGGGGGAACCCACACCTACCCACTCTGCAAGTTAGCCATGGCTCTGTGGCACATGGCCTTGAACATGCAAGTCCATCTGCAATCCCAATTCCTGCCAGGCAAACAAAACTCACTGGCAGACGACTTAAGCAGAAATCTCCTAGACCCACATGAGTGTCAATTGGAGCCCAGCACCTTCAACCTTCTGATTCAGAAATGGGGGACCCCAGAGGTGGATCTCTTTGCCTCCCCCTACAACCACCAGCCCAGCAAATTCTGCACCAGGAATTCTCACAGCAGGGCCTGGAAAGTGGATGCCCAATCCTTTCAGTGGTTAAATCTCTCAATGTATGCCTTTCCCCCTCTGCCCCTACTCTCAAGATTATTACTCAAGATAAGACAGGACAGACCAAGGACAATTATGATTGCCCCAGACTGGCCATGCTGGCACTGGTACCCACTCCTGTGCAGCCTGTCACCGGTGCCACCCTGGCACCTACACCAGAACCCTACCCTGCTCTCTCAGCAGGAGGGACAGATTTTGCATCCACAACTGCAAACCCTAAATCTTGCAGCCTGGCTTATTCTTTGGATTCTCCCCCAGCAACCGTAAGCAAGCAGGTACTGGACATCATTCTTGAAGCCAGAAGACCCAGTACAAGAAAATCCTATGCTAAGTGGAAAAGGTTCTGCTCCTGGATTCTGTCTAAAGGAGAGGACAGAACTCTGCCCTCTCTGCCTCTAATCCTGGATTACTTAGCAGATCTACTCCACAAAGGCCTGTCTTTCTCCTCCATTAAGATACATGCCTCAGCCATTTCAGCTCATTACGACACTGAGCCATGTCTATTCTCGCAACCTCTTATCAAACAGTTCCTGAGAGGGGCAAACAACTTAAGGCCACCAAGGAGAGCACCCACCCTTGCTTGGGACCTTAACATTGTACTGGAAAAGCTCACGCTTCCCCCCTTTGAACCTGCTGCATCAACAGACTTAAAATTCCTCTCTTGGACAACAGCCTTGCTTCTGGCCATCACTTCAGCTAGAAGAGTGTCTGAGCTACAAGTACTTATGGCTGTGGAATCCTTCATTATTTTCCATGCTGACAGGGTTTCACTCAGGACTAACCCTTCCTTCATGCTTAAAGTGGTGTCCAGTGTGGCTCTCAACCAATCTATCCATTTGCCAGCTTTCTTCCCTAATCCTCAAAATAAAGGGGAAAGGATCCTGCACTCCTTGGACGGGCACAGACAGCTCAGATTCTACCTTGATAGGACTAAGCCCTTCAGAAAATCTGACCAGTTACTAGTCAGCTTTGCAACAGGGGCAGAGGGCAAGACCATTTCAAAACAAACAATTTCCAAATGGATAGCAAACTGCATCTATTTCTGCTACAAGCACCATGGGAAACCAACCCCTCAGGGGGTCAGAACACATTCCACTAGGGCAACATCTACCTCTACAGCATTTCTCAGGGGAGTCCATACCAGGGATATCCTGGAAGCTGCTACCTGGAGTTTAGTACACACCTTCACCAAGCAATACCACCTGCCTATCTTTTCCAAATCCAGGGCAGGTTTTGCAACAGCAGTCCTGCAAGGCATACTAGCCAACCCTAATGCTTCTTGACTGCCTCCACCCTTATTCAGCTTTGGAAATCCACCCAAGTGTGATGACTGCAACAGTAAAACATGAAGAGCATAGTACAGTTGTGTACACTTACCATAAATGTAGATGTTCGAGTCATACCTCTCAACCTGGAAACATCAAAAATCTGGACAAGGCCCATGAAAAATAGGTACAAATCTGTATGCTGATTAACATCTAATTTGCATACATAATTACGTAACCCCACCCACTCCAATGGAATTGTGGGATACCAACTTTCAAACGTAAACCGAACAGATGACCAAGATATGGCCCCAGGGTCCCCCTGCAGCCATTCCAATGTCCCGTCACCTGGCTATTTTGCCCCATTTATCATAAACACTAATGTTTGCATGCTGCTTTACTTCTACAATGATTATTTGGATATTATTTTTACATTTTACAGCACAACAATGCCCAAACACTAATAAACATCTGGTAAACAAAGCAATACTGTCTCACAATGAAAATAGACTTGGCATTAAAACTTCCCTGCCCTTGAAACTCATTCATTGAAACCCACACCACATCCAAAGAAAATGCATTTTGTCAGTCGTGTTTAAAAATCACCTTTGGGCTGTTTTCAAATCATTGGCCTCTTGCACACAAAACAAGAAACATACATGTGCTCTTTTCTTTGATACACCTTCCTGACTTTATTCAATTATATTCCTTGTACAATACAACACACTTTTTATAGCGCATTTTAAATTATTTTAACATTTTTCCAGTAGGCTGTACTGTAGGCAGTGAAATAAAATGCATGAACAAATAATAACAAAGTTGCCCAATTCAGAACAATTCCATCATAAAAGTCTACTTCCACATCCGCGCTATACATAGAATGACAGTAGTATAAGCCATAGGCATCTTACACAGCTTCTCACTCAAAGACATATGGTATAATTGGCAGTATGAATAAAGTTAACACTACTCTGTTATTTATCCTGAACAAACAAAAAAGAACAATATAATGCATTTATGTATGAATCTTTCTGGTTTATACCAGTCTCCTTTCTTTATCTTATATTAGAAACATATGCAAGATAATCAGATTGTTTCTTTTTTAACATATTCACTATCAAATATGAATTTTTCTTCCCATTCTGTCATTACAAAATTAGCAACAAACACAATAAAACAAAATCCCAAAGAATAAGGCACGTAAATACAGTGTATTAATTAAGAAACACACACACACAGAAGCGCTTGCTGCATGCACACACACTTCCCTTACCTCCGTGACCGTCCTAATTCCATTTCCCAGCAAAGTCCAAAGCCAGCCAGCAGTCAGCCTCTGAAATGGCAGCAGAAGCCAAGTCCCTCTCTTCGCAGTCAGCATCCAAAACGGCAGCAGAAGCAAAGTTCGTCTCTTGCACAAAGCAAGCAGCAAAGTCAGCAGTTTCCATCCGAAAAGGCAGCATCAGCAAAGTCCCTCTCTCAAAGCAAACCCAATATATACTACTACGTCCCGACTCCCGACTCCCACTGTCAGCAGCATAAGCAAAGCCAACATTCTTCTCTCGACACAGTAAGTTTGTAACGCCGTCGCCAGCATGCTTCTTTTCAAATTTTCAAAGCACTTCCCGTTCCCGCCTGCTCGCAGCCAGCCGGAAATGATGATGTGAGCTCCTTGAGCTCAATTCCGACTGGCTGGTAGCACTGACTGAGCTGACGTCATCGCGCACGCGATGATGTCAGCTCCAAAAGCGCAAAATTTTAAAAAATAAAAAAAACAAATGCAAAGAAATCGGAAATGAAGGGGTGCCACTCGGGAATCGTGGCACCCCTTCATTTGGACCCCAAAACTCGGTAAAAACCGAGTAATTCGGGACAGTTGGGAGGTCTGGTTCGAGTGTGTTCACTGTTGCAGTCCTGGTTTCCCTCCCTCCAGCCCCCTGTTTTTTCTCTCTCTCTCTCTCTCTCTCTCTCTCTCTCCTCTCTATGGCTATTACTCACCCCTTTCAGGGGTATTGGTATTGGTATTTACTTTTTGCTGGTGATGTTTTCCCCATCATAACTTAGCTCCCTATTTGGTGGGGCTGCTGATATTTGGGGCAAGAAAAACTGATGTAATGGTGTTGGCTGCCTGTTTTCATACCCCTGACGACCTGACATCAGTCCTGGAGCGACAGCATCCGACATAGAAATACTAAGTCTCTAGCATTCAGGCTGACTGAGGGCTACCCACAGGCAGATAACACAAGTGTGATGACTGCAACAGTGAATACACTCGAACATCTACATTTATGGTAAGCATACACAACTGTATTCTAAATTCTGCATTTCTGTTGCCTACTGCTGAGGATGGTGAAGAGCATGATTGTGTGTGTGTAACTAACTATTTGCTTTCTCTTAGGGAGTACTTAAAGAAAACTCCTATACCCAATGCTGACATGCATCTGTTTGTGGATGGCTCCTGTGGAAGAGATCAAACAGGAAAGTTTATCTCGGGAATAGCAGTCTGCACCAAGGAAACAATATTGATGCAACAAAGATTCGAAGTTGTTCACTCTGCTCAAATAGCTGAGCTAGTGGCTTTGCAAAAAGCCTGTGAGTTAGCCAAAGACAAGGTGGCCAATTTTTTACAGACAGCTATTATGCTTTCTGGGTGGTACATGATTTTGGGCAACTTTGGAGAAAGGGAGGGTTTTTGACCTCTTCAGGAAATCAAATTCAAAATTCAGGGTACATAAAATCATTGTTAGATGCACTTTTATACCTAAAAAGCTGTCTGTAATCAAATGTTGTGCACATCAAACGGGGTTAAATGTTGTTACCAAAGGTAATAATTTGGCAGACCAAGCTGCTAAACAAGCAGTAGTAAATTGTTGTAAACATCTTTGTATGTTAATAGTAACAAACTGCAACAGTAATGATGTGTTTGATTTTGCAAAGTTGTCAGCCTTACAAGCTGAGGCATCACGGGGAGAAGTTCTGAGGTGGCTCAAGGATAGATGTAAAAAAATCCTCTAATGGCATATGGCGACATCCGGACAGCCGACTGGTGGCACCTGCCTTTTTGCTACCTTATCTAGTAAGGGCATATAATCTACTGGCCCATACAGGTTACACAGCTTTATTTAATCAAAGTACCCAAAGTTGGTATGCCCCTCATGTCTCCTCTTTGATACTTCAGTATGTACACAATTGCAGTATTTGTTTGGAATATAACATAAGCAAACATGCCAACAGCAAATCTGCATGTTTACCTCCACCCTGGGGTCCTTTTGTTAATATACCGCTGGATTTCATCCAGATGCCTAAGACTAATAATTTACAATTTATTTTGGTGATAGTGTGTATGTTCTCAACATGGGTGGATGCTTACCCATGTCACAAAGCTGATGCAGTCACAGTTATTAAAAAAAATTGTATCCGATTATATACCGAGATTCGGTATACCCAGCATTGTTAACAGTGACCAGGGAACTCATTTTAGTAATAATCTGTTTAAAGAGTTATGTAAAGCTTTTAATACTAAGTTGAGTCTTCACTGTCCCAACCATCCCCAGTCATCTGAATTAGTGAAAAGGGTAAATAGGACCCTTAAAATTAGCATTTTGAAGATTTGTGGTGAAACCCATTAAAAGTGGTCTGAAGTCCTTCCCTTATCATTAATGAGTATGAGGGCCTCGCTGAATGCCACCAGGAAGTTGAGTCCATATGAAATATTAATGGGAAGACCCATGGCCCTTCCAGCTACCTCTCCACTGGGAAATGCTGATTTAACTTTGTTAGATGATGCCAAGTTTTTTTATTGTAGGAAACTCATTAATATCTTGCAGCAATATCATCGAACAGTAAGAGCAGCATTACCAAAGCCTCCTGACCAACCTTGTCATCAACTACAACCAGGTGATTGGGTGTATGTGAGGAAAAACTGCCTCAGCCTGAGGTGGAAGGGGACTTTCCAGGTTCTGCTAATGACTTTGACTGCAGTTTGCTGTGCAGGACTACCAACATAGATCTATCATCTCATTGCAGGAAGACCTGTCATGTGGGGACCCCAGCCGAGTCATCGCAGGCAACAGAGGGAAATCAAGGTGTGAAAGATAAATCATCTGCTCAGTGTGAAGGTCAACTTCAGTAGCAATCCATGATGAATTCAGTGACAACAGGTACTTTTGCTTTGTTTCTGCTGTTGTTCCCTTTTATAAACTGGTCGACAGAAAACAGTTTCTTGCTGGTCCTTCGGCAATATGCCAAAAATCTAAATCAAACAAACTGCTGGATATGTTCGCACATACCTTATCATTCTAAGGCAGGGAGTCCTATGATTCCCATCACTGCATCACAGATGTCATTTGAAAAGGACCTTAATGACATCAGCTCAACCTGGCATAATGTAACTATTTTTTCAAAGGTTGTGTCTCTTCAACTTGCAACCACACATCATGGAGACACGTGTTATGCCAGAAATGGGACTGTACCAGTAGGAAAAAGTAAATGTGATGACAGTAGAGATGAAGGTGTGTTAGACACTTAAAAAGCTATGACTGGGGGTGTGGCATGGGCATGATAAGTGAGTGCTACTACATTTGTGGTGATGGTGTCTAGCCCTGGTTGCCTACAAACTGGTCTTTATGTTGGCTTGTAGGCTATATTACTCCCGCTATTCAACATTTCGAACAGCCACCAGCAGGTAGATTAAGAAATAAGTGAGGAATCCACTGGACAGAGCAAGTATTTTCAACTTTTAATCTTGGGTATGGAGTGCAAAAGACAATGCTTGAAATCATCATACTTGCCCAAATTCTACAGGAGGTGGCCAACGAAACTTACATCACATCAGGATGGCAAATCGAGAAATTACTGAAATGCAAACTGTGGTGTTACAGAATCAAATGGCACTTGATATAATACTTGCTGCAAAAGGAGGGTCATGTGCCCTCATAGGGAGTTGTTGCTATTCATACTATCATGATGAACAGGAAAAAAGCTGGCAAACTTCATGAAACAAAGGGCCAAAGAGTTGGACAGCACACCCAAAAATTGGACACTTTTTGGATGGTTGGGCAGTATTTTTGGGAACTAGCATAATCCAGGGTATTGTCATTGTACTTTGTATTATATTTGTGATCATTTTGGTATTTTCTATTCTAAAGGCAGTGATTACAAGATGTTTAACCTCATCTGCACATAAAATGTCACTGGATGCACAAATAAAGGGCAATTCTATTTTGACAGAAATTGATGAATATTATGATGCTGAGGCATATTTTATCAAGTTAAGAAAAATAAAAATATAATTATATGTGTGGTATGACACTGATAGTGTCAGAGGGAGGAAATTGTTATGGGACAAGACCAGCTTATTAAAATGTATATTAATTTCAGTTTATTAATGATGCTATAATATGATTGTTAAAAAAGTAAATATAATTTGTATGCAGGG
This sequence comes from Protopterus annectens, assembly GCF_019279795.1. Lineage (NCBI taxonomy): Eukaryota > Metazoa > Chordata > Ceratodontiformes > Protopteridae > Protopterus > Protopterus annectens. Next base: position 259,452,643 of record NC_056733.1, read on the forward strand.
CTGGAAAAATACAGCTTCATAAGCCACAGAACTGCTGTCTTTTAAACTGCATTCTTTTAGTATGTAATAAGAGAGAATAGTACATGTTGCAGTTACTACAAAAGGAAGTTGTTAGCCTGACTCCTTCAGGCTAGGAGTGTGTTGTTGCTAGGGCAGGTTTGAAACATCCAAGGTGAGAAACAAGACCCCTTGGAAGCAGGTGAATCATGTATAGGAAAGTGTTCACGTGAAGTATGAGGCAAAAATCATGAGGGATGAGGACATTTGCAAAGTTTTCTATAGGACACAGTCATTATAACGTAATAAAATTGCATGAGCAGTTTGATAAGAAAATGTATAAAAATACAGTTTTTGTATGTAAAGTGAAAATGCTTCATCAAGGGCTATGAAGACTGACTCCCAGCACTGTAAGAATAAAAATTCTGTTTGCACATCCTAAAGTGTTGTTCCTGACTAAAGGCATATAAGGTAAATTCTTAATGTTATTTATTTATGACTATAACAACACATATGCAGAAAAAACAATACTTAATCTGACTGTGTTTCTTGACTGTCTAAAGAATAACTGTTCCTTAGCTAACTTAATTAATACAGCAAGGCAAGATAGGATATTGAGATGTTTACTTCCATGCTCCACAAGGCAAGGTGAAGAGCTTCTAACTTCTAACTGAACTCAACTGAATTGTGATAACTAACATGGACCTTTTATATCAGGTTCCAAAAAAAACCAAACAAAACAAACTGCTGTGTGAGTACCATCCTCTCAGTGCTAGTTATAGAATGACATAACATCACCTGACTCTGGTACAATACACAATCAGAGCTTTGCTAAGATCTGTTGCAGTATCTGAAAGCTATTGAAGAATTTCAAATCCTCCTATTCTTCCCTTCCAGAATTCTTGGTTTAAACATATAGATTTAATCAGTTACTATAACACTGTTGATACATTTTTAACACATGCATCTGTATAAATCAGTGTGATAGTACAACGACACAAAATTCTTTACAAAGCTACAAATAACTATGCTGGCATATGGTACACATGCACTACCATATTCTCTTTGGCACAGATGGCAATACCTCACATCGTCACAGCATCCATGAGTAGTTTTTTCCTTTTTTAGCCATAAAACTTTCTTCCTCTTTTCACACTTCCACAATTGACCCTATTATGTGTTAGGCCTCCAACTACAACATTTTTTTCTAGTTCCTCATAGTCCATACAGTGGACTATAAATGGTTTAGATTGTGGGATATTCATCATATTGATCACTGCTGCAGTAGCATTAGCTTCTTCTTTCAACTTTTCCTGGTTAGGGGTTGCCACAGCAGATCACCTGTCTGGTCATGATTGGCAGTGGAGTTTTATAGTGTCAAGTTGCCAGCCCAGTGCCCAACCTTCCACTGAAGGCACACACATGCACACACACACACACACACCAATTTAGAGTGTCCAATCTACCTACAGCATGTCTTTGGGAGGAAAGCAGACCACCTGGAGGAAACCAACACAACCACAGGGAGGACATGCAGACTCCACACAGAAGGCACCCTAGTTGAGAATCTAACCAGAGAACCTTTTGCTGAGAGGCAGCAATGTTAACTGCTGCACCACCGTGGCTGCTGCAGTAGCCTTAGCAATATGGGTTATATCCTAACAAGACTATAACAGCCAATTGGCTTCCAAACCTCCCATATGCCCAAACTGTCAGACAGCTTGAGCAGAGATGACTAAAAGACAAGTTTGGGTTCCAAGCCCTTCAGAGCTTTACTGCTGCTAAACAGTACACTCCTCTGGGGTTTTCAAAGATCAAAGGTCTGCTTGTACTGTTCCTATGTTAGGCAGATAAGTTCCCTTTGGGGGAAAAGTGATCCATTTAATAATTTTATGTATTATTTATCCTTTCCTTTTCAGAAAAGCTATTTTAAAGCTAGGAGTTTGTGTTTTAAAGGACTTTCAAAAAGAAACACTTTTCCCTGTCAGTTTAAAAGTTGTTTAAAGTAACTGAAAAACATTTTTTCTGTGGATAAATTGTATTTATTTTACTTTGTAGGTTTGGTGTAGTATTTTAAAGTGATTTTAACTGTGTTTGTCTGGGGGGGGGGGGTAAGTGTTTAAAGACTTTTTTTATTTTAACCAGCATTTTTTGCTTGTTTTCCCCTGGAAAAAAAGCAACATTTTCATCCAGACTATGGAACAAACTGTTGTTCCCATGGTCAGTCCTTCTTCCTGCCATAAAAAGTTAAGCAAAGAGTCTTTGCTGCCACAGCAGGCTAGAAACTTGTCTAATCTGCAGGTGGGTGACTCTGCTGTGGATATTTATTGTACCAGACCAGTGGCAGCCCATGCTATTGGACTGCAGGACTGCAGCCCCGACAGCTGTAGAAGAAAGAAGAAAAAACTAAATAAAAGAAGAACAAAAATCGCAGACTTTCGTGCATGCGCATTCACAGCATTTTCAACATCCAGACTGCTGCTGAACCAGTCCAGAGCATGCGCAGAGCTCCAGACTGATTCAGCAACAGTCCGGATTAGAAACACAGCAGTCGAGAACATCCCAGAAGTCTATGCAGTTAGTTACAACTGCATAGACTGGAAAGGGATTGGACTGCAACATCCGCAGGCTGGCCTGCTCTCCCAGGAAGGATGGACATCACCATGGGATAGGGGAGCTTAGTGAATATATGGAGCTATACAGCAACTAAAGGCCCTGGACACATGTAAGTGTAGTATTACAAGCAAACAATGGATGTGGGTGTGTAAAATGTCCCAATTGCTGTATATTGGTGGCTAGAGAACACATGATGGTAGGTAGAGAATACCTCAGGCTTGAACCCTGTACCTTGGTTGCAAGGGCCTGAATTCCCTACCCACCACCATTTTTAAAAAAATTGCAGATTTTTGCCTCATATTTGTTCTGTTCTGTTCCTCATAAAATCTGTGGTTTCTGTATTTTTGTTACCTTGCATAGTCAGTAGTGTACTGGTACACTGGTAGCATTGTTGCTTAATAGTTACAAGTTCTCTGGTTAGCTTCTTGGCTGGGGTGCCGTCTGTGTGTAGTCTGCATGTTCTCCCATCTTACAAAGACATATGTCTGGAGTGTTTCTCCCTGGGCCTCTGATGAAAATTGGCTTTTGTTCCAAGTCAGACTTTTCTGGTTAACAAATGTTAAATAAATAAAAATAACAGGCATTTGAATTTCAGACTTCATATTCTTCACAAAGTACATGGTAACACAAAACCTTTTATTCTAGCAATTTTCTAAGTTTATAACATGGGTATTTGAAATGTATCCCTATTTTCGGGACTGTATTCCCCCATTATTGGCTTCATCCAGTTTTTTGTGCAAAGGTTGAGAGCTATGGGGAGAACTAAATTCACTGAATATGTTTTAGGGCTGTATTCCCCCATTACTGGCTTTGTCTACGTGTTTTTTGCTAAGAGGTTGAGAGCTATGGTGAGAACTGAATTCCCTGAATATGTTTGAGAGCTGTATCCCCCCATTATTGGCTTTGTTCAGGTGTTTTGTGCTAAGAGGTTGACAGCTATGGTAAGAACTGAATTCACTAAATGGTAGCCATTTAAGTTTCAGTCTTCCTCTCTTTCACAAAACAGATGATCTGGCATAGTGGTATATTACTCTGACTGTTTTGCACAGGGTCCTGGGTTCAATACTTGGCAGTGAAATGTATGGTGGTAACACAGCATTTTATTCTGGCAACTTTCCAACATTATACAAGCAATGTTTAAAATGTGTCCCTGGTGTTTGGGCTTTTGTCCCCCCCCCCCCAATAAATTTTGTCGTTTTCCAGATTTCTTGTGCTACAAAGTTCAGAGATACAGCTGAGTGTCAAGTAGATTTAAAAGAAGCTGAGAGTTGCAGAGGAACAAACATTTAGTGCTGCTTATACTGAGTTTGCTTGCATTGTTAATAGCACAACAGGTAGTATACTTGCTTTTGATGCAGAAGGCTGTGGGTTCTACTCCCACAGTAGGTGTATGCATTGCTGATACTGTACTGTGTTGTAAAGGGGGTGGATGCTTCAGTCCTTTCTGAAGAAGATACCTAGTAACTATGAACCTATCAGTTTGCCATCCATTCCCTATTGCAATATTACTAGCTTAACATTTTTTTAATGCAACATAGGCAATTTATTCCTCATGGGCAATAGGCACTTTATTTGTAGATGAAACAATGAAATATAAAGTTGTTTGCTAGCAGCAACCTCTTTATTAGTTACAGATTTCTTTAATGTGGAATTAGATTGTGCATATTTACTGATACTGATGGACTGTAGAAGTTTGAGTAGACTTTTATGATGGAAATGTTCTGAATTGGGCAGTTTTGTCATTATTGGTGCATGCATTTTGTTTCATTGTTTACTGGAAAAATGTTCTAAATTGGGCAGTGTTGTCATTATTGGTGCATGCATTTTGTTTCATTGTTTACTGGAAAAATGTTCAAAACAATAAATTTAAAACACCCTCTAACAACTGTACTGTATTGTACAAGGAATATAATTTAATTCAATCAGGAAGGTGTATCAAAGAGCACGTGTATGTTTCGTGTGCAAGGGGCCTATGGTTTGAAAGCAGCCCAAAGTTAATCTTTATCTGCCACTGGTAAAATGTATTTTCTTTGAATGTGGGTTTCAATGCTGTTTCAATGAATGTGAGTTTCAAGGGCAGAGAAGTTTTAATGCCAAGTCTGTTTTCATTGTGAGCCTGCATTGCTTTGTTTAGCAGATGTCTTAGTGTTTGTACTGTAAAATGCAAAATAAAACTGAAATCATTGTAGAAGTAAAGCAGTAAGCACATTAGTGTTTATGGTAAATGGGGTGAAATAGCCAAGTAATGGTTCATTAGAATGGCTGTTGGGGGGCGGCTCCATTCGACCATGATTTTGTGAGGGGGAAGGGCTGTAAACTCAAAGACAGCCTCGGCTGAACTATACCTCTCAACTGTCCAGATTTTCACAGAATGAATAGATTTTTGTTTCTTATTTTTGGTTTGTTCCTTATAAAATTTTGGTTTTCTGGCAAATCATTTAGGAATTAAGTCACTAAATAATGACAGACACTGAGTTTCAGACTTCATAACCTTCAGAAAAATGCATGCCAACGCAAGACCTGTTATATTCTATCAACTGTCTCAGTTTATACAAGAGCAATCTTTAGTACTGTTTATATGTTCCCCCAATATATTTGGCCTTGTCCAGATTTCCTGCATTAACAGGTTGAGAGGTACGTGCAAATAAATTAGGCATATCCAAACCTCTCAACTGTCCCCGATTTTGGCTCAAAATGTTGCTGTTCCCCTAATAATCCCTCTGCAAAATGGCAATTTTGGAAGAAAACATGGAGGGTTTAAAATTAATAAATAACTATAATAATCAGAGTTATAGATTACTTTTATTTCAGAAATGCATGTAGATTCTTTTATTTTGTCAGCTGCTCAAGTTAGCAGTACTGATATTAAAAAAGTGTCTCTTCTTTGACAGGTTCCCAGCTGTATTGTGTGGCTATTTTATATTTTTGCATCACATTTTTGATCCATTTTTCATAAAATTTAGTTTTTTTTTGGCAAATTAGTGGCAAATCATTAGACTGAAGTTAGAAAATAATGACAGACATTTGAGTTTCAGATTTCATACCCTTCAGAAAATTCATACTAATGCAAGACCTACTATTCTATTATCTTTCTAAGTTTATAAGAGCAATTTTTTAAAATTGTCTTTATTTTTGGGCCTTTGTCCCACTTCTATGTATTGAGAGGTATGACAAATGTGTCAGGGCCATCACAGTCAGCCAGAGATATTTCAAATTGTGACATACTTGCTGCACCCCACTCCCCCATGTAGTGACTCTGGATGTGTCCAAGTAAGGCAAGGAGCAGTTATGCAGTGTAAATGTGCAGAGTATCCCCCATCCAAGGTAGACACAAGTACTACAGTGGCTTTTCATCTGTCCTTGATTTTGCAGAATGTTCTGGTTTCTGTCATATTTTTATACTGTTGATTTATGCTTATTATTATTCAGAAAGTGCCTGTTGCTCTGTGTTTAAGTAGCAATGCTTTAATGACTATCAGGTAAGCTTGTCTGAGATTGTAAGATGCAAGTAAGCTTTAATAAGCATACTGTTAAAGAACTGCCAACATTAAAAGCCTTTCTGTTGTTGCCATGCAGAAAATACTTACATAACTAGATAACGTATAAGCCTTTGGTATTAAAATGCCTATGACAGTATTTGCAATAAAGGACAGGATTACATTATTTTAAGAAGCTCATTAATTACATTTGTTGGAGACTTGCAGTCATTTTTGCAGGCTTTACCTGTAAACTAAACAGAATGCCAATCTATCATGTGTGGTCCATAACCTGTGCAGTAATCCTTTAAGCAATGTATCTTGAGCTTGTTTCTTGTTTGCTTTTCATTTTTTATTTTGATCATGTTTTCCCCATGAAACATGTAGATAGTTGTTGTCAGGCAGCATTTTTTGGATAAGAAACATTTTTACAAGTGGGGGTATCACAGAGATTGCTACTTTCAGCGTGTTACTTGGTACTTTAATACAGCTGAATATAAATTATAATTAAAACTGCAGTGCAAGGAGAAGTTGTTTGAGTTGAGTGCTGCTTGTTTTTCTTGTACTTGATTTTGATTGGCATTCCATTAATGTATTTAAAAAGTAATTTATTTTTCATGCCTCACAACCTTTTTGTTTCCATCTAGATATTAAGTAAGCTGTCTTGCAGCCAATGCATTGAAATATTTTTTTTTCTTCTACACTTCATTTTGTCTTGCTTGGACTCTCATAATGACAGTTTGGCACTCAGGGCAGCATATTTAATTAAAGTTACAATTTTTGTGGTTTTGATCATAACTCCTCCGCTTTCTAGTTGGCCGCACCCCTTCCCATTGACCCCACCCATTCAGCTGTTTCCTGCAGCCCCCCTTTTATTTGAAGTCACCAGCTGCCACTGCCACAGACCACTCATCTTTTACCTCAATTCTCTCTAGTGTAGCACCTACAGTTACTGTGGAGTTGGGGTTAGCCTCCCCCTTTGTGGCTGTTGGGGTTCTCTCAGTGGGCAGAGGAGAGACTCTCTTGTCAGTCATGAGAGAGGGAACAGGGAAAATTGCCCTGTTGTGTTTGAATGCTGTGCCCATCCATGGGGAAGCTGCTGCTGGCATTATTAACTTTAATTATTAATGTTAGGAACTTAGTTGGCTCCATTTTTCCTGTTAAAAAGAAACAGAAAAGCAAGCACATATCTACTCCTCCTCAATTTTCTTTAGATAGGAGTAGTTTAATGGGTCTGGCTCACAGTATAATTTGGGGTATTGATCTTTCTTGTAAAGCAGTTTCTGGTAAAAGGAAGAGGGATTATTCCTCTTTTCCAAAAACAATTCAAGACTCTAAATTTGAAGAGGAAGATTCAGGAATAAATAGAGATTTTTTTCCTCGGATTTCTTATTCAGACACAGAGGATAGCTTACTTTCTGTTTCTCTGAGACTATTGCTAGGATGTGCCAATTTCTTCATTTGGAGAACACTGACGTTAATCAGCCCCTTAGAGAATGGTATGAATTCTTACAGAAGGATTTTCTGGAACCTATACCCATTCATCCTGTTCTGTCTGCTTTAGAGGATATGAGTGTTATTGCCTGCAATTTTTCTGGTAGTCAGCCATCTGCTCCTAAAAAGGCAGATAGGATGCATAAAGTTCTTCAGTCTTTAATATTTGTATACACTATTTCCAAACCTGACCCAGCAAGTATATCTTCAGTTGATCCCACTGCTGCTGAGCACTTAGTTAATTCCAGTCCCACTTTTTCTGATAAGGATGGGGGAATTACAAATAGGTATGGGAAAAGGTGTATACTTTTGATTTTCAGAACTGTCAGGCCTGTATGTTAAAGTTTGTTCTGACAAATGATGAAAGCATGAGGAATGTTTTATCTGCAAATCTGGTGTCCTTTTCATTCTTCCTCACTTATAGGTCTAGAATCCAATCCTTGGCTCTGACTTGGTCAAATTCTACAAGATTTTGGATCCAAGCCTCATGCTCCTCCCTTTACCCATAATGCCCTATTCTTTCCCCAACTCCTCAAATCTCGTTTGCTGCCATAGCTGCAAGACAGAGGATCCAGCCTCTCTATAACATGTTTGGTCATTTTAGATATTGTAATAAGTTTTCACCTTTGGTGACGTTATTTCTTTTTATACTGAGAAGAGATATATTTTGCTTCTCCCTTAGCTTCCACTGGCATTAGGGACATCTTTATACTTAGTTGCATGTGTGTGTGTGTGTGTGTGTGTGTGTGTGTGTGTGTGTGTGTGTGTGTGTGTGTGTGTGTGTGTGTGTGTGTGTATGCTTCTTCTCCTTTAGGGAGTCTTTCTCAATAGTTTCAGTGTACAGTTCAAATGTTGAAAGTTTTAAGAGTTTGAAAAAAAGTTTGTCTTCATTGTGTTTAACCTCTTGTTCTTCTTAATCTCATGAAGTTAAATGTTGTCGTCTTAAAGGAGATAGTGTGGTTGCAGTGTTTCTTGATTTTCTATTTTAAGTTTTTAGACTAGCTGTTCTAAAAAATGTCGGACAAGCCCAATAAGCCAACTGGGTTCAAAAAGTGCACTTCTTGTGGGCATAAGATTCCAAGCCCTGATGCCAACAAGAAGTGTGTATATTGTCTAGGAGTGGCCCATCTGGACACTCCATGCTCTACTTGCAGTACATGTAATCCAAGAGCTCTCTCAGATTTTTGGAAAAAAATGATTTTGAAAGGCCTAATTCCTGCTGGGGCTGGTTTGAGAGTTGAGAAAGAGGCACCATAAGTCCCCTACCACTTCCTCGGAGATGCTGGTGAAATCCAAGAAAGTTTCGGATTCCACTACCATGAATTCAGTAACAATTGGGCCTGCCTCAGTTCCCATGTCTACCTCGAATCTGACAGGTTTGGCCGCAACAACTAGTTCTCCCATTCTGCTGGTCTCTGCATCAGATTCTAGTTCTTCAGATCCAGTGACTAGAGGCCGTTCACTGGATATAATGCTGAAGCCAGTGTCCTTGTCTTTGCTTTCCCAGATATTGCAAACTCCCACCAAACGTTCCAGACCACCTTCCTCTACTTTGTCTAGTTCCTCTAGGAGTTATTCAGAAGTGGATACAGACAGGATAATGCAGAGTTTCCTTAGGGCTCAAATTCAGATGGGGGTCATTCCAGCTCCGTACCCTACTGGATCCGTGAGCTCTTCTGCCAGAAAATGATTATCTCCTTTTCCAATTTGACCCATGGCTTTGGAGTGTAAGGATCTTAGATTCCCAAGATGCTCGATGTCAGATCCTAGGAAGCATCTATCCTTGGATCAGACTATTGCCATGACTAGTCCTGTTCCATTGTCTTTGGATCATAGCATGTCTCAGATCCAAGAGGTCTGTGCCAGATCTGAGGGGCAGGGTTTGCCTCCTATTTTTTGGATCTGTCCTGTCTCTTGGGTGCTTTGGCTCTGGACAGCTTGCGTCCAATTCTCTCCAGTTAGAGTGGATCAGGACTGGCCCTGACTTCCCACCCTCAGCTGCTTCGGCTCCAAAGGAGAGATTCCCTGGATCTGTCTGCCTTCCAGATTGTAGAAAGGGCTTTCTCTGCTCTTAGGGAACCATCCTGTCATATCTCAGTTCCTACCCCTCGTCCTTCATTGGCTCTGAGCTTTGAGCCCATCATAGCTGTTCCTATGGGTCAGCCAGTTCTAGAAAGTTCCCCACCTCTTCCGATACCTCCCCAGAACACCCCACTGAGGAAGTTCCTTGGAAGAACGTGCAAGAGGAGGCACATGAAATCCCCCATGGAGTCCCTTATAGATGACACTGACTTTGAAGAAGGTGAAGGAAGACTGCAATCACCACCTGATGATGTTTCCTTCAGGAACATCTTGGAAATCCTTAGGCAAAAAGGTGTCTGGTCCTCTCACAATCCTTCTCCTGAAGAGTCAGTGTCCCTGAAGGCTTTTGGGGCTGGCCCATCTAAGTCTTGGGTGACCCCCCCCCTCCAGATGAGCTTATCGACCTTGTCTCCTGCTGGGCTTAGAAGGAACCGGACACTGTCTAACCTGTCCCCAAGAGCCCAGATAAATTTCTTTCCCCTCCTGCTGATTGACTTCATTGGAGTAAGGGCATTCCTGTTGATGCCATGGCTGTGGCAGTGGCTAGGAAGAAGGAGCTAGTGAAACAGAGCTCCACTGTCTATCCACCAAACAGGGAGTCCACAGCGCTGGACAGATTCTGTTGCTCATCCTTCTCTGGTATAGATGCTAAACAGGTGGGGTAGTTTGTTTATATGTTTTGTTACATAGAAAAACATCTGGATGGATAACAGCATTACAAAATATAAACAAACTGATTAGCTGACAGACTACCTAGACATATGCTTACATCTCAACAGCTAACTCCAAAATGGCAGTCAGGCTCGTATGTGCTCGGTATTTATACACTTGTGCAAGCCCCTAGAAATCTTAAAGCTGTACACATATACTGATCTACATCCTCTCTCTTAATAGATTGTCTTTAATGAAATGACATTAGAATAAGACAGGCAATAATATAAACATCAGAAACAAACACAATGTTTATGTCCAAGTTGCTCTGTATCTGTAATATGGTCTGGATATATGACCCGATCTAGTAACATAGTATTCAGAATTGCATTTAGCAACAGGAACAGTCTTTGGTAAACAATTCGTATCAGGAACTTTGGGATTAATCTCAGGAACAGGGATATTCACTGGAACATCCTCAGGAATTGGAACACTGAACAACTGACTCTGAGATAAAGATTCTTTCTCACAGGTTAGGTGCTATGGTATAGGCTTGGACACCGCCATCAAATGTTTCTACTTCCACCTAAACTCTACTCCTTGTGATTCCACAATGTATGATCTCAGGTCTGGGCAAATACTCTTCACGACTGCAATCTGATCATACCATTTGCACATTTGCATTATCACTGTCTCTGCTTCATGTAATGGATTGAGCGGTTTGCTGGACTTATTGTAATAAGACTTCTGAGATAGGTGTTTTTTTAACAGATGGGCTTTCACAAATCTGTTATTCTTAGCACTTGGAACCAATAAACTACTACTGATTGGTAAGGTAGTTCTGGTTTGTCTCGACAGAAGTCTCTGGGCAGGTGAACCAAGATGTTTATTACGAGGAATATTTCTGAGATTCAAGAGATTCAGGAAAACATCACTATTACCTTGTTTTGACTTCTCTAGTAACTGTTGTGAACTTTGAACTGCACGTTCTGCCAAACCATTTGACTGTGGATAATCAGGACTACTTGTAACACGAGTAAAGTCCCACTGTTTGGTGAACCATTTGAATTGCTGGCTAGTAAACTGTGTACCATTGCCAGAAATAACTTTGCGTGGACTACCATGAACTGCAAAATGATGCTTCATCTTAGTAATGACAGTACAGGACAATAGGTTAGGAAGTAGGTCAGTCTTGAACCAATTGGAATAAGTCTTCCAAATAATGTTGACCATTCCATTTGAAAATGTCAGTGGCTACTGTTGACTAAGGTAGTTCAGGAATCTGGTTTAGCTGAAGTGGTTCCTTTTTTGATTTGGCTTTGTACTATTACATGCAAAACAAGATGAAAGTAGTCTCTCAATGTCTTGTGACATTGAAGGCCAAAATACTAGTCCTCTCACCCTTCTTTTAGTAGAATCAGTTCCTGGGTGACCATGATACAAGATAGCAATATACTCTTGTTGCAAGGACTTTGGAACAATTACCTTTGGACCTTTCATGACAATACCATTACAATACCATTGTCAGACAAAATCTCATCTCTGTAAGGAAAATAAGGTTGCACATCTTGAGGTAAACTAGATTGTTTTGATGGCCATTCTTGATTGATAAAGTGGTTGAGCTTCTGTAAAACAGGATCTGAGGCTGTATGATTTCTAAGCTCATCTAGACGTGTGGAAGAAAAATGTCTCACTTCCATGACTTCAAAATCAAGGTTCTCATTCTGATGGTGTTCAGTGGTATTTCTGAGTGATTTGGATAATGTATCAGCAAGATAAAGAAGTTTGCCTTTTGTGCAGACAAGATTGAAATTATACTTCTGCAATCTCAACGTCATGCGTTGTAATCTGGCTGGAGCTCATTGCATAGGCTTTCTCAAAATAATGTCTAGAGGTTGGTGGTCTGTTTTGATCTGGATAGGTCTACCATAAATATAATCATGGAGCTTTGAACATGCAAACACAATTGCCAAGAGTTCTTTCTGAGCATATTGAATTTCAGTTTGCATGAGAGATCTGGATGCATAGGCTACAAGCTGACCCTCTTGAAGAATGACTGCAACAAGACCAAATTTCGAAGCATCACAGGAAATAGTAACTGGTTTGAGAACATCATAGTATCTGAGAGTTGGACTGGCAGTTCTCTGTTAAGTACATCAAATGCTCTTTGGTGCTATTAAAACCATGACCAGGATACATCTTTACGTGTCAGCTCTCTAAGAGGTGCTGCTAGATGGATGGCTTAAGTCTGGAATGACCTTGGCTAGATAGTTAACCATGTCAAGAAAGCATTGAAGGGCATAAACATTGTCTGGAGCTGGCATCTCAAGAATGGCTGTTTGGTTGGAGGGGTCTGGTCGTAAGCCTGGACTGGTAAACAAATGACCAACATAAGTAACTTCTCATAACATGAACTTGCATTTCTTAGGATTCAGCTTAAGATTCACTTGAGCTTTTTCCAGAATGTTTTCAAGGTTTGTGTAATGCTCAGCTTCACCATCACCTCTTACTAGAACATCTTCTACTATAATAGCACAAGGATACCTAGAATAAGTTTGCTCCATTGAATGCTGAAAGACTTCACTGGCAGAATTTATCCCAAATAGTATTCTCAAAAATCTGTACCTGCCAAAGGGAGTACTGAATGTAGTAAGCAAATAAGATTTCTTGTCAAGCAAAATTTGCCAAAATGAACTCTTTGCATCTCAGACAGTAAAAACAGTGGCATTTGGCATTAGTGCTGTGACTTTTTTCAATTGTATGTATTGGAAAATGAGGTCTTTTCAGTGCTTTAAATCTCTTGGATCAATACATGTTCTGATATCATATGAGCTTTTCTTACGAGCTACTTCCATGCAGGATACCCATTCAGTTGGAGTAGATGAACCAACTGGACAAATTACACCTTGTTGCACCATTTTATCTAGCTTGGCTTTGACTGTGTTCTGTATAGCTACTGGAACTTTCCAGGCTGGGCTGACAACTGGGCTGACATCTGGGTCTAACTTCATGGAGTACACAGCTGGAAGCTTGCCTAGTTTGTCTTTGAAAAGATAAGGACAGGGAGGGAAAATATACTGGGAAAAATTAGAACAATGGTCTTTCAAACTAACATGATGGACTTCCTTATTAAATGAAAGCAGTCCCATTTTCAAACTGTCTCTTAGCCATAATAATGACTGTACATGTCTTTTGACCACATAAAATAACAAGTCATAGCTTCTCCTAGCAGAGCAAAATGAAAATACCACTGAGCTTTCAGTGTGAATCTGTTCAACTCCATAAGCAACAAGCTTCACACACTTTGCCAAATCAAGCTTCTCACTAGCACATACTCTAACAAATGTTTCTGCTGACATAACATTGCACTTTGAACCTGTGTCAACCTTGAGCTCTATGGGTCTTCCATTTATCCGAGCAGTGCAAAATGTTTAATTCTTTGCCCATAAATCTACTGCATTGACTGTTTTATGAAGCACTGATACACCATCAACATAAAATGCCCTGCAATCTGGGCAAAATTATGACAATGGCCTTGACTAGCTAACATGATGGACTTCCTTATTAAATGAAGGCTCTGCAATGCAGCTTTGCTCTGCAAAGCAATGCTCTGCACTCTCCAGTCCAGCTGGTGAATCTGGGTATCCTGAGGCAATGCTACAACTGCCTCATGTACACAGACAACCCTCTCCTCCTACCACAAAACACTAACATATGCGAGAGATGCAATTATGCAGCCAAAGTGGAAGTTAAGCTGTCTCCACCCAAGACTAGAACAGACAGTCAAGAGGAGAAGGTTAACACTTGCACCACACCTCCAGCTGCACACAGACCTACTAAAACAGCACTGGCAAAAAATACACATAAATACAAAAAATCATACTCGGAGCCTTTAAATAAAAACCTGCAAAAGCATCAGAGATCTCCAAAGCAGACACCTAAACAACCTGCACTTCCCGTCCCAAACCAGACAACACATAAAACACAAAATCAGTGTGCCACACAATCACAGCCCTTAAGGCGAAATAACATATGTAACACACTAGTAATAGGTGACTCTATAGTCAGGCACACTGACGTCCCACTCACTAGGCTGGACAAGCAGAAGGTTACTGTTAGCTGTCTGTCGGGACCCAGAATCCGACACATAACACAAGCACTCAGGTCACTCCAGAACAAGTACAAATATGACTCTGTCATTGTTTATGTTGGTGTGAATGACCTGAGATGTACCTCCCTAGACTACATGAAAAGAGACATGTAAGAGCTCTCTGATCATGCAGCCCAGGCTGGTATGACCCTGACCCTGAGTAGCATCCTGCCCTCACCCAGAATGATACCTCAGTATAAAGAAAAAATGATCAATTTCAACAATTGGCTAAGCTTCTGGTGTCATTCAAAGGGGATCCAGTGTCTGTCAGCCTGGGATGACATGCTCGCATGCTCGACAAGCCGCATTGCTTCGCAAGAGATGGCTTGCACCTGTCACCCCTAGGCTTTCGTATACTGGCCAACTCTTGCTGCCCCCATAGTGCCTTTTTTAAGTAAGGCTCAAAAGTCAAACCCACCTCCGTAAACAGCACAATTAACAAAAAAATTGAGGGTTATGCTACTCAACAACAGGAGTTTAAATCTCAAAATCCACGCGCTCAAAGCATTCCTCAGTATGGAGAATGTCGACATCTGTGCAATAACTGAAACCTGGTTCAAGGCTCCAGAGAGCACCCCAGCACTACCGGGCTACAACTCATACCACATGTTTCAGCCACAGAACACAGACCGAAACACAAAAGGAGGGGGTGTATCCATATTCATCAAGGATACCTACACCTCCAGGTTAGTGTGCAGCATGATACCTCTGAGATCATCCATGTGCAACTAACATTGGGCAGATCTGTAGTGCAAATTGTGGCCTGCTACAGATCACCCTCCATGACCCAGGACCACCACTCCACCTTTCTGGAGACATTGGAAAACATGAAGGTCCTACCGAACGCTCTGATATTGGGTGATTTCAATTACCCTACCATTCACTGGGAAAACTACTCGAGTACAAATTCCCAGGCCCAGCGCTTCCTGGAATTCATCAACTCAAACGCCCTGGATCAGCTGGTAAACTCCCCTACCAGAGGTGAAAACATATTGGACCTGGTCATCACCAACATGGGCAACAGGTGTTTCACACCGGAGGTCAACTCGTCACTGGTTAGAACAGACCATAAACTAATCACTCTGGATGTCCACACCCCACCACCACCCCTAACTAAGGAAACCACAGTAAAAAACTTTTCTAAAGCAAACTTCACCTTACTTAAGACAGAGGTGGTAAGTTTCACAGCCCCCACGCTAAAGGATAATGCTGCCCAAGATGCAGAAACCTTTACAAATGCACTCTATGAGCACCTACACTGATGCATGGATTGTGCCATCCCTAGCAAAACCAAGACTCACTCCTCTAAGAGAAGGAAACCAGTTTGGTGGACCCCTGCAATAAACAGGCTATACAATAGAAGGAGGAAACTAGTTCAGAAAAAAAGCAAATCCCAAGAAGGAAAGACATCCCTGATCAGTATCAGTAAGAAACTAAGGTCCCTCATGAAATCATCCAAGGCTAACTTCGAAAGAAAAATAGCCAAGGATTCAAAACATAACCACAAAGCCTTCTTTAGCTGTGCTAAGAATTTAAGTGGCAACTCAGAGATATGCACTGAACTAGTGCAAAATAACACAAAATATACTGAACCTACTGATATTGCCAACATCCTGGCCGATAGATTCAGTGCAAACTTCACCCCCCTCTCACCTCCAAAAGGGCCCACAACAATACCGGAAAAGTGTAGTGTCCCAAAAATCACAGATGCACAGGTGAAAACAGCCCTTTCAAAAGCCAAAAACACAGCGTCAATGGGACCAGATGGTGTCCCAGGCTGCGTCTTGTGCAAACTACAGAACAAACTAACCCCCCACCTAAACATGCTGTTCAACCTCAGCTTCTCCACAGGCTACGTGCCCATAGAATGGCACACAGCAACAGTTATTCCTCTCCACAAAGGAGGGGCCACAACTGACCCTGGTAACTATCACCCCATAAGCCTGACTAGCCTGGTCTGCAAGGCTATGGAGCGCATCATCATGGATCTCATTAACAAAGACATTGGGAACCTCCAAACACTTGACCTGACCCAGTTCGGCTTTGTTAAGGGCAGAACATGCCTACTAAACCTGGTTGACTTCTTCAAGACAGTCACCAAGGCCATAGACAAGGGAAAGGTGGTTCACACAGCCTACCTTGACCTCACCAAGGCTTTCAACACCATTCTCCACTCAGGTATTACAGAAAAACTCACCCGCCTGAACACAAACCCCTATGTCACGAGATGGATTGCCAACTGGCTTACGGAAAGAACTCACACTGTAAGAATAGCAGGCTCCAGGTCCGACTCTAAACCAGTCACAAGTGGTGTCCCACAAGGCTCGGTCCTGGGACCCTTACTGTTTGGCATATACTTCTCAGAAGTACAGGCAAACACAGGAGGACTATGGCTAACCAAGTTCGCCGATAACTGCAAACTGGGAGCCATAATTGACTCTCTGGCTGACATGGACATCCACCAAAAGGGCCTTACTGAGACGGACACCTGGTGTCAAAGTCATGGCCTCAAGCTAAATGCCAAAAAATGCATAGTCATCCCATTTGGGAAAAACAAAACACCCACAAATTACCACATAGGTGGCAGCCCCCTTAATACAGAAGATGTAATAATAGATCTGGGGACCCAGGTAGATAGTAATCTCTCCTTTGACAATCATATTGCCAAAGTAGTTAGGAAATCCTAGTATGTGGCCCATCTAATTACTAAAGGGTTTGCATCTAGAAATAAAGAGGTTATAGTGCCCCTCTACTCGTCACTCATTAGACCCATCATAGAGTACAATGCCCCATTTGGGATGTACCTCACAAGACACTTCCAACAGCTGGAAAGACCACAAAAGTACCTCACCAAGAGGATTACTGGCCTCAAACATATGTCCTATGCAGCCCGACTGAAAAAACTCTGGCTGTACTCAGTGGCATATCGCTTACTCAGAGGTGATCTCTGCCTGACTTACAAAGCCATGTCCAACTCAGAATTGATGGACATGCTCCACCTAAAGAAATCCAAGTCACTGCGAGCCATGCACTCTAGTGAGCTAAACCTCACCACAACAATAAATAGAACATGCTGGAGGGATAGATTTTTGTCACAGAGACTCCCCATGCTTTTGAACAAAATTCCAAATTACATCAGGCAGAGCACTTCACCAACACTCTTCAAGAGAAACCTTGACGAGTGGATGGGTAACAGAAAATACACCCCTGGGATCACTTCATTGGCTCTGCTTGACAGAGGATCAGTTACTTAATCAATGGGGCAGTGAAAGCCGACACACTCTGGCTGGGCTTATAAATGTCCTTGGACAGATAGCCTAGTACCTACCTATGAACCTAAAAAGCAGGATCATAGCTTTCTAACTTAACTTGTCTCTTTGAATGAACCCTTTTAATAAAATAATGTGTGCCTTTTGATTTACAAAACCTTTTGAAATTTTATTTTATTTTATTTATTTTTAGTTTACATTTGTTGACCGGGCTAGTCTAACTGGATATATGTCCATTTTCAGTAGAGGCCCGGGGAGAAAAGCTCCACATAAAACAAACAGCACATTAAAAATTCAGTTTCAAGACATTAAACTTCAACTAAAGATACCAGTCATACAAAACATGTGCTACAAGGTAAATAAGCATATGTGATATAAGAAAGTAGAACAAAAATAAGACACCCCTTAATTTTTTATTTTTTATTTATTTATTTATTTTTCCACTTATTGCACTTGTAATATTGCTGACTAAAAGCTAAACATTTTTCCCTTTTAGTCTCATGACTTCCTCCACCATTACAACAGTTAGCTATGAAACTGGGTGGGGGAACATGGTTTAAGTTTGCCGATTCACTCTTGTGCTTCACTGAGACTGTGCAGTTTCCAGAGCATGCCTTGGAACTTGCCAAAAAGCTATGGAGTTTCCCAGTGAGTATTGCAGGGTTTTCAGTTGCAGCCATGTGCTTGGGCCTGTTTCTTTTAACAACGTGCTGCATACTATCAATATTGGCTTTAGAAGTTACTGGAAGCATGCATCTCTCATTTGTAAGCATATTTATGTACTTTTCTGTGAGCTTATATATCTGACAAATCTCAGTGGCCTTATTCAAAGTTAAATCACTGTCACGAAGAAAACTCTTTCTCACAGCATCATCTTTAATACCACACACAAGTCTGTCTTTTATCAACTCATCCCTTAAACCACCAACTCTACAGGTTTTAGCTTTGTTTTTCAAATCAGTTATATATGCTGCAGAAAGTTTCACCAGGCTTTTGATCCTTTGCGTAAAATAACTGCCTTTCATTGTAACATTTGTTTGGGGGTTACACATTTCTCTAAATGTATGTTTTAAGTGCTTGGGGTCTTCCCTTGACTCAGCCAGTACAACTATATGACAGTCTTCCCCCTCTCCTGCAAAGACAGCGGGTGTATACACAAAGGAACGCTCCCTTTCTATGGCTTCTGAATCAGTTAAATTAAGCAGAATAAATGCCTTAGTATGGTCATCTTTATCAGAAAATGCAGCCTGTATGAAAACATCATACTCTTGCTCAAACACTCCAGTTCTCTGTAATATTATTGTCAAAGACAAGTGGACCAGGTTTTCCAAATCCGTCTGCCATGCCAACAAATTATACACAAACACACTGAAAAATGTGGCCCTTGTAATTATATACAAACATGCACAGAGCCAGCACTTGTAATAACATTCAAATGCACAATAAACTCTTTGAAACACTGTACTTTGTGAAATATGCTTTGTAATGAGTGTATTTTGTGAAATAACTGTACTGCAATACTGTTCAAACATGCAAACACTTCAGACAACTCGAATAGCTTTGATTAATGCAAAAAAGTAGTGCTTAGCAAAAAATGTGGTTGTTTCCCTTATTTTATTAATTTTATGCGATTTGGACTTTATTTCAAGCATTTTCCATAGTTATTTTGAATATTTCTATTAATATGTCGCAGTTTTGCATATTTCTGTTACTTAATTCGTTTAGAGCATTCTGAATGCCTCTTTTCATATTTTGAAAATAAGAAATAGCTTGAGCAAGTTTTAATACCTGAAATTTATTTCTGACCTGTTTTGTGAGTTATAGATGCAGTAGGGATGATTCACTCCTATATATTTCTCCAGTGTTAACTGAGTGCCTCTCAGTCTCAAACTGAAGAATCTGGATCCACTTCTGGCACCATGTCCTTTTTAGACATGCCACTTCTGACACCATGTCGCTCGTCCTTCTCTAGTATAGATGACAAACAGGTGGGGTAGTTCATTTATATGCTTTATTACATAGAAACACATCAGGATGGATAACAGCATTACAAAATATAAACAAACTGATTAGCTGACAGACTACACAGATATACATGCTTACGTCTCAACAGCTAACTACAAAATGGCAGTCAGGCTCACACATGCTCAGTATTTATACACTTGTGCAAGCCCCTAGAAAGCTTCTTAAAGCTGTACACACATACTGATCTACAGATTCAGAAAGCACATTCATGGCGCAGATACTTTCACACTGAGGTTTTTAGATTACCTGCACATTTTGCCTGTTTGTATTGAAATTTGATTAAATTGCTGAGTCCATGTCAGCAGAGGATTTCCAGAAATGTTCTCCCCAGCTGGCCACTCTTTCTTCTGTCGCAAACTCCTCAATGAGGTTAATGTCCCACACAATGGAAGGCACCTCTCAAGCAGCCAGCTCAGGCATAGCCATTAGGCATCATGCCTGGATGAGGCTTTGCGATTTCATGAAACCCTTTAAGAATCTTTTGTGAAGACCCCATTTGATGGCTCCTCTTTATTTGGGCCATTAGTCAAAGAGATTACCCACAGTGAGCAGGAAGGAAAGACCATGTCTGCAGCTGGAATCAAGTTTTCTACCCCTCAATGAATGTTTTCTAGGAATCAACAAGGTGGCAAGAAAATGTAGTTCTGAAACTCTCAGGGACATTTTCAAGACTTGTGGGATGACATTTCTTCCAGAGGCAGAGGAGGACATTTCAATGGCATAATGTGCCCCTGAGGTAGAGGGGTCTGCAGTACCAGGGCTTTAGGGATTCCTTTTCTGACAGGCCCTATCAGGGCTCCTGAAGTGCTGCCCAACTGCCCATCTCTGGAGGCAGTCAGGGATCATCTTTCCCTGCACCTAGATGCCTGGACAAATCTTACAAACAGTGACTAGGTGCTAAGCATAATATCTAGAAGTTATTACATTTGCTTTTCTCTTCCACCTTTGGGATTCAGGAGGAAACTTCCTGACGTCCCACCCAGTAGCAACTAAAGAATTCCAAAAGCTGCTACAAAAAAGAGTCATCCAGGAGGTCCCACCCAAGTAATTAGGATATGGAACTTAATCCCGCTTCTTTTTGGTGCCAAAGAAGACAGGGGACCTAAGACCAATTCTGGATCTAAGCAATCTGAATCAGTATGTAAAGATGTCAAAGTTCCAAATGGTTATGGTTCATTCCATTCTGCCTCTTCCTGCACAAGGATGATTATATGTGCTCTATAGATCTCCAGGATGCGTACAAACACATCAAAATAGACAGGTGCTCCGGGAGACATCTGCACTTTTGGATGGGAGCCAATCACTACAATTTCAGAGCACTTCCATTTGGGCTCACCACAGCCCCTCCGTGGTGTTCATCAAATGTATCGCAGTCATGGCAGCTCTCCTGATGCTCAAAGGATTCCAGGTGTTTCCCCTTCTGAGGACTGGCTCCTCACTGCCCCAACCAGGCATCAATTGATTCAAGCCAGTGATTACCTGCTTCAGATCTCCAACTCCTTGAGAATTATGATACATCTTACAAAATCCAAACTGACTCTAGTGCAGAATTTAGAGTTCACTGGGACTCAGCTAAACACTATACTTCAAGTGGCTTCACTACCTCCTCACAGAGTCAAATCCTTGAGACGTCAGGTGGAATTACTATCCCTCCCATCCCCGCCTGTGAAATTGGTGTTACAGGCTCTGGGATCAATGTCAGCTGCTATTATTCTAGTACCTCTAGCAAGTTTTTTCATGCAGATTCTCCAGTGGCCTTTGGCGATATAGTGGTCCATGCTTTACCAATCTTTATCTGTTTCCGTAAAACACACCAATCTGCAAACATCATATCCTAAGGTGGATAGAGTCAGAATACCTGTTCCTGGGCAGGCCATTCTCCTCCTAACAGCCACAGTGACCATGGAAGCTTCCCAATTAGGGTGGAGGCATTACAGGGGAAAGATGGCACAAGGCACATGGTACCCTGTGGTGACCAAGATACATATCAGTGTCCTTGAGATGAAAGCAGTCCTTCTATCATTGCAAGCCTTTCAGGACATTCTCTCCCTGGGGACTATTGCTATCCATATAGACAACACATCAGTAGTCTGGTACATCAACAAAGAAGGAGGAACCTATTCATACCTACTGTACAGAGAGGACATGAGGGTCTGGAAATGGGAGATATCTTCAGACCACTTTCTAGTTGCAACACATATACTAGGGAAAACCATCATACTAAAGAGTTTTAAACTGCTGCAAAATAATGAAAGTCAATAAAAAACACCAAACATCGAGAAAAATCTTTATAAGATAGCAAAGCTTTCGGATTACTACCGTTCTTCAATACTAATACAACCATTGACTAAAATAATCAAATTTAAATAGGAGTCAAACAGTCACATGACTCGCAGCCAAATAAATCATGTGACTAACATATAAAATTACAAAAATTACAAAAATATACTTATAAAGAAATAAAAACATTCAAAGTATAAAAAACACTACTAATTCATATATACACATAAACCTGTGTAACATACATAAAGAATATATGAAAAATACATATAAATACATGTGTATATATATATATATATATATATATATATATATATCTAACAACACAGCTTAGTCCGCTGTAATTTAACAAGGACATGTTTCAAGGTAACTGCAGAATTCAAACCTGGAGAGCGGTCAGCTGCTAATCTTAATATCCATTCGTACTCTTTAATCTCTAAGAGATTGTTAGTATCTCCACCCCTAATGGATACATACAGCATATCTATTACCCTAAATCTAAATCTGTGACTAGGACCATAGGTATTTATATGTTTACATAAAGCGTTATTTTCATCTCAGATTTATGTTCGATAATACGTTCTTTTAACTTTCTTGTTGTTTTCCCCACATAAAAAGAGGGACAGGCAGTACAAGTCACTAAATAAACCACATTGATACTAACACAAGTAGCTATCAGGTTAAATTTATAAACTCTTCCAGTTATTGGATGAGTAAAAGAGTCACTAGTATTACCTAAGATATCTGTACAACATGTACAACTCATACAACTAAAAGTACCATGTCTAAGGGAAGTATGGAGATTACGACCACCCCTAAAATCCTTGTAACATAATTTAATTTTTAATGTTCTCATATTTCTATATGAAAAAATATGGTCTATGATCTAAAACACAACTAACTTCCACTGATGCCATCAAAACAACCCAATTTTTTTCAATAATACGTTTAACTGACTGTGTCTTAACATTATAAGTAGATACTTACCTAATCTTATTGTCATTTACTCTATCCTTAATTGACTCTGATACGGATTCATCCAATAACGAAAAAATTGGTCTAAATCTTGTCTGCCTATCCTTCATGATGTTAGCTTTCAAGCCTAACAATAAGTTAGGGTCATAACCATTACTTAAGAAATCACTCATCATTTCTTCAAGCTGTGTGAGGAAAAGTGAATCATCGGTATTAACCTACTGGCCCAACTGAATTGCGCTGTTACTATTCCTTTAAAGACATGTGGAGCATGCATACTACTACTATGTGTGTATCTGCCAGCATAGACTTCTTTTTTATAGATGCTAGTATGTAACAAACCTTCATTCAATTCAACCTTCAGGTCTAAGATAGTCGCACAACTATCTGAAAACTCCATCTTAAACTTCAAAAAAGTTGTTGTAGTATTCAAATACTCTATGTAATCAAGCAATTCAGTAGAAGGCCCTTTCCAAATTAAGAAACAATAATCTACGAAACGTTGATAGAAACATACATTACTATTCAAAGAATTAAAATTACTACAAACATATGTCTTTTCCCATTGATGTAATACTAAATTAGCATATGTGTTAGCTACTGATGTGCCCATGGCTATACCAGTAAGCTGCAAATAAAGTTGTTTATCAAAAAGAAAAATGTTATTAGTTAAAACTATATCTAACAGAGAACAAATATTCTCCACATGTCTCGCTGGAAGAGAAGCCTGTATGGTCAAAAACTCCCTAATAGATTCAATGCCATAATCATTCGGTATAACCGTAAAGAGAGATGAAATGTCCAAAGTTACGAAAAGAAAGTCTTCCTCATGCAAGACCGCAGTGTTTAAGCTATTAAACCAATGCCTTAACTTGATAACAAAGTCTGTAGTATCCTTTAAAACATTGTTACATTGTGATAGAAAAGGTTGTAACTGTTTCTGCAAATAAATAGAAATAGGCTCAGTCATCCAGCCATTGCCAGACACTATCGGTCTCATAGGGGGGGGTTACATAATGATTTATGTATCTTTGGCAGCCCGTATAATTGTGGAATAACCGGGCAAGACACAGTAAAGAAATGGAATAAATCCAAATCAGTATCCCCACCACTCTGTAATTCATAAATCATCATGTTTACTGCACTAATATATTTTTTAACATCAACAGGAGTGATACATTTAAATGCATTTCCGTCCTCAAGAAGGGCAGCCATGGATAGTATGTACTTATCCCGATCCATGACTACCACTACACCCCCTTTATCCGCCTGTTTGATGACAATACTATTATCAGTTTCCAATGCTTTCAGCTCTAAAAACTCATCATAACTTAAATTATAACATTTCATTTTTGTATTGTCTGAATATAACTGTCTCAATTCCATTTCACATAGATCATGATATGCAGTAAGAACAGGAATGCTAAGAGGTATAAACGTACTGTGTCTTTTACAAACTGATTGACTAGGCACAGACTCTTTAAACAAGATTTTTAAATTCACATTTCTCACAAATTCTTTAAGATCTGTTAAAGCAGCGACCAAATCGTTGCTGGTCATAGGTATGAAACTAAGCCCCTTCTGAAGTAAAGAAAAATGAGGGGCTTCCTAGGTAAAACTAGACAAGTTCTAAGTACCTTTAATTATCGATGGCTCATTTTCCCTTGTCCCATGGGACTGTCGTTCTTGCTTTTGGTTGAAACCACAGTTTGCCTCGTCATAGACCTGCCCCTCGATGTATTCCGCTCTTGAACCTTCTCCGGATGATCTAGCTGAAAACGCTTCTGTGAGAGGTTTAAAGTTAACTGATGACTTTTCTTACTACTAGTTGCTTTTCCATTGTCGTTTCCATTTCATGCCTCTTCTCTATTGACATGCGCATCAGCATCTACTTCAGCCTCCTTTGACGTAATCAAAGTGGGTGTGGTTTTAGACAAATCATCTGATATGTTAATAGATACTGGTTCCTGAGAAAATGAATGAACAGTTCTCAACTCAGGAAAATCATCTAAGGTATTCATAGAGGCTTTCTGGGCATAAGTTTTTCTATTATTAGTAGAGGAGTCACTCTTCGGCCAAGAGAATATATGACCTTTCTGGAAATCAGCCATGTCTCTCATAAGTTTACGCTTCTTAGCTGCTTCAAGCCGATCATCCAGTGTCTGTAGCCTATCTAACATTTGCTGATAAACATTAAGCATTTTAGAAAAACAAGGCATCACCATCACATCACTCTCCATATTAATAATTTAATCTTTTAGATCTTTCTCATTTTTAGAAAAGTAATCATTCATTAAAATCATATAGTCCAGACTTAATTTGAGATTGAGTTGTTGCCAGCGTTTAAGCAAATCTGGATACACAATTCCGTACGATGACATTTTCAAAATTCTCAAACCTCGTGGTACAATGCCTCTATCTAAATACGCCAAAAAACTGAAACATTGCCATTGTAGGCACTTAAAAGCACCCACCTTTCTCTCAAGTAATTCCAACTTCTTATTAAAAACCACAAAACTTTCTGTTGTCATCGAACAAGAGTTGTCGGTGTCCATTGAGGGTATGTAAACAAAATGTAATAACGGATTTGTCTCCTTAGCTAAAAGAGACCTAAGTGAACTTGTAGTTTCCATAAATATAAGTAGACCGGCTGCAAAGATTCTCAAACTATTCCCAATGAGGCAGCAAAACACACAAACTAAAGAATTTAAACTGCTGCAAAATAATGAAAGTCAATAAAAAACACCAAATGTCGAGAAAAAACTTTATCAGATAGCAAAGCTTTCGGGTTACTATCCTTCTTCAATACTAATACAACCATTGAATAAAACAATCAAATTTAAATAGGAGTCAAACAGTCACATGACTCGCAGCCAAATAAATCATGTGACTAGCATATAAAATTACAAAAATTACAAAAATATACTTATAAAGAAATAAAAACATTCAAAGCATAAAAAACACTACTAATTCATATATACACATATAAACCCGTGTAACATACATAAAGAATATATGAAAAATACATATAAAAATAATATAAAAAACATGTATATATATATATATATATATATATATATATATATATATATATATATATATATATATATATATAACAACACAAGGACAGGTTTCAAGGTAACTGCAGAATTCATACCTGGAGAGCGGTCAGCTGCTAATCTTAATATCCATTCGTACTCTTTAATCTCTAAGAGATTGTTAGTATCTCCACCCCTAATGGATACATACAGCATATCTATTACCCTAAATCTAAATCTGTGACTAGGACCATAGGTATTTATATGTTTCCATAAAGTGTTCTTTTCATTGTTCCTTCTAATCTCAGATTTATGTTCGATAATACATTCTTTTAACTTTCTTGTTGTTTTACCCACATAAAAAGAGGGACAGGCAGTACAAGTCACTAAATAAACCACATTGACACTAACACAAGCAGCTATCAGGTTAAATTTATAAACTCTTCCAGTTACTGGATGAGTAAAAGAGTCACTACTATTACCTAAGATATCAGTACAACATGTACAACTCATACAACTAAAAGTACCATGTCTAAGGGAAGTATGGAGATTACGACCACCCCTAAAGTCCTTGTAACATAATTTACTTTTTAATGTTCTCATATTTCTATATGAAAAATATGGTCTATGATCTAAAACACCCCTAACTTCCGCTGATGCCATCAAAACAACCCAATTTTTTTCAATAATACGTTTAACTGACTGTGTCTTAACATTATAAGTAGATACTTACCTAATCTTATTGTCATTTACTCTACCCCTAATTGACTCTGATACAGATTCATCTAATAACGAAAAAATTGGTCTAAATCTTGTCTGCCTATCCTTCATGATGTTAGCTTTCAAGCCTAACAATAACTTAGAGTCATAACCACTACTTAAGAAATCACTCATCATTTCATCAAGCTGTGTGAGGAAAAGTGAATCATCGCTATTTAACCTACTGGCCCTACTAAATTGCGCTGTTACTATTCCTTTAAAGACATGTGGAGCATGCATACTACTACTATGTGTGTATCTGCCAGCATAGACTTCTTTTTTATAGATGCTAGTATGTAACAAACCTTCATTCAATTCAACCTTCAGGTCTAAGAAAGTCGCACAACTATCTGAAAACTCCATCTTAAACTTCAAAAAAGTTGTTGTAGTATTCAAATACTCTATGTAATCAAGCAATTCAGTAGAAGGCCCTTTCCAAATTAAGAAACAATAATCTACGAAACGTTGATAGAAACATACATTACTATTCAAAGAATTAAAATTACTACAAACATATGTCTTTTCCCATTGATGTAATACTAAATTAGTATATGTGTTAGCTACTGATGTGCCCATGGCTACACCAGTAAGCTGCAAATAAAGTTGTTTATCAAAAAGAAAAATGTTATTAGTTAAAACTATATCTAACAGAGAACAAATATTCTCCACATGTCTCGCTGGAAGAGAAGCCTGTATGGTCAAAAACTCCCTAATAGATTCAATGCCATAATCATTCGGTATAACTGTAAAGAGAGATGAAATGTCCAAAGTTATGAAAAGAAAGTCTTCCTCATGCAAGACCTCAGTGTTTAAGCTATTAAACCAATGCCTTAACTTGATAAAGTCTGTAGTATCCTTTAAAACATTGTTACATTGTGATAGAAAAGGTTGTAACTGTTTCTGCAAATAAATAGAAATAGGCTCAGTTATCCAGCCGTTGCCAGAAACTATCGGTCTCATGGGGGGGTTACATAATGATTTATGTATCTTTGGCAGCCCGTATAATTGTGGAATAACCGGGCAAGACACAGTAAAGAAATGGAATAAATCCAAATCAATATCCCCACTACTCTGTAATTCATAAATCATCATGTTTACTGCACTAATACATTTTTTAACATCAACAGGAGTGATACATCTAAATGCATTTCCGTCCTCAAGAAGGGCAACCATGGATGGTATGTATTTATCCCGATCCATGACTACCACTACACCCCCTTTATCTGCCTGTTTGATGACAATACTATTATCAGTTTCCAATGCTTTCAGCGCTAAAAACTCATCATAACTTAAATTATAACATTTCATTTTTGTATTGTCTGAATATAACTGTCTCAATTCCATTTCACATAGATCATGATATGCAGTAAGAACAGGAATGCTAAGAGGTATAAACGTACTGTGTCTTTTACAAACTGATTGACTAGGTACAGACTCTTTAAACAAGATTTTTAAATTCACATTTCTCACAAATTCTTTAAGATCTGTTAAAGCAGCGACCAAATCGTCGCTGGTCATATGTATGAAACTAAGCCCCTTCTGAAGTAAAGAAAAATGAGGGGCTTCCAAGGTAAAACTAGACAAGTTCTAAGTACCTTTAATTATCGATGGCTCATTTTCCCTTGTCCCATGGGACTGTCGTTCTTGCTTTTGGTTGAAACCACAGTTTGCCTCGTCATAGACCTGCCCCTCGATGTATTCCGCTCTTGAACCTTCTCCTGGTGATCTAGCTGAAAACGCTTCTGTGAGAGGTTTAAAGTTAACTGATGACTTTTCTTACTACTAGTTGCTTTTCCATTGTCGTTTCCATTTCATGCCTCTTCTCCATTGACATGCGCATCAGCATCTACTTCAGCCGCCTTTGACGTAATCAAAGTGGGTGTGGTTTTAGACAAATCATCTGATATGTTAATAGATACTGGTTCCTGAGAAAATGAATGAACAGTTCTCAACTCAGGAAAATCATCTAAGGTATTGATAGAGGCTTTCTGGGCATAAGTTTTTCTATTATTAGTAGAGGAGTCACTCTTCGGCAAAGAGAATATATGACCTTTCTGGAAATCAGCCATGTCTCTCATAAGTTTACGCTTCTTAGCTGCTTCAAGCCGATCATCCAGTGTCTGTAGCCTATCTAACATTTGCTGATAAACATTAAGCATTTTAGAAAAACAAGGCATCACCATCACATCACTCTCCATATTAATAATTTAATCTTTTAGATCTTTCTCATTTTTAGAAAAGTAATCATTCATTAAAATCATATAGTCCAGACTTAATTTGAGATTGAGTTGTTGCCAGCGTTTAAGCAAATCTGGATATGCATTTCCGTACGATGGCATTTTCAAAATTCTCAAACCTCGTGGTACAATGCCTCTATCTAAATACGCCAAAAAACTAAAACCTTTGCCATTGTAGGCACTTAAAAGCACCCACCTTTCTCTCAAGTAATTCCAACTTCTTATTAAAAACCACAAAACTTTCTGTTGTCATCGTACAAGCGTTGTCGGTGTCCATTGAGGGTATGGAAACCTAATTTAATAACGGATTTGTCTCCTTAGCTAAAAGAGACCTAAGTGAACTTGTAGTTTCCATAAATATAAGTAGACTGGCTGCAAAGACTCTCAAACTATTCCCAATGAGGCAGCAAAACACACAAACTAAAGAATTTAAACTGCTGCAAAATAATGAAAGTCAATAAAAAACACCAAATGTCGAGAAAAACCTTTATCAGATAGCAAAGCTTTCGGGTTACTACCCTTCTTCAATACTAATACAACCATTGAATAAAACAATCAAATTTAAATAGGAGTCAAACAGTCACATGACTCGCAGCCAAATAAATCATGTGACTAGCATATAAAATTACAAAAATTACAAAAATATACTTATAAAGAAATAAAAACATTCAAAGCGTAAAAAACACTACTAATTCATATATACACATAAACCTGTGTAACATACATAAAGAATATATGAAAAATACATATAAAAATAATATAAAAACATGTATATATAGATATATATATATATATATATATATATAAATATATATATATATATATATATATATATATATATATATATATAAACAACACAGCCTAGTCCTTTGTAGTTTAACAAGGACAGGTTTCAAGGTAACTGCAGAATTCATACCTGGAGAGCGGTCAGCTGCTAATCTTAATATCCATTCGTACTCTTTAATCTCTAAGAGATTGTTAGTATCTCCACCCCTAATGGATACATACAGCATATCTATTACCCTAAATCTAAATCTGTGACTAGGACCATAGGTATTTATATGTTTACATAAAGTGTTCTTTTCATTGTTCCTTCTAATCTCAGATTTATGTTCGATAATACGTTCGTTTAACTTTCTTGTTGTTTTACCCACATAAAAAGAGGGACAGGCAGTACAAGTCACTAAATAAACCACATTGACACTAACACAAGTAGCTATCAGGTTAAATTTATAAACTCTTCCAGTTACTGGATGAGTAAAAGAGTCACTACTATTACCTAAGATATCAGTACAACATGTACAACTCATACAACTAAAAGTACCATGTCTAAGGGAAGTATGGAGATTACGACCACCCCTAAAATCCTTGTAACATAATTTACTTTTTAATGTTCTCATATTTCTATATGAAAAATATGGTCTATGATCTAAAACACCCCTAACTTCTGCTGATGCCATCAAAACAACCCAATTTTTTTCAATAATACGTTTAAATGACTGTGTCTTAACATTATAAGTAGTTACTTACCTAATCATATTGTCATTTACTCTACCCCTAATTGACTCTGATACAGATTCATCTAATAACGAAAAAATTGGTCTAAATCTTGTCTGCCTATCCTTCATGATGTTAGCTTTCAAGCCTAACAATAACTTAGAGTCATAACCACTACTTAAGAAATCACTCATCATTTCATCAAGCTGTGTGAGGAAAAGTGAATCATCGGTATTTAACCTACTGGCCCTACTAAATTGCGCTGTTACTATTCCTTTAAAGACATGTGGAGCATGCATACTACTACTATGTGTGTATCTGCCAGCATAGACTTCTTTTTTATAGATGCTAGTATGTAACAAACCTTCATTCAGTTCAACCCTCAGGTCTAAGAAAGTTGCACAACTGTCTGAAAACTCCATCTTAAACTTCAAATAAGTTGTTGTAGTATTCAAATACTCTATGTAATCAAGCAATTCAGTAGAAGGCCCTTTCCAAATTAAGAAACAATCATCTACAAAACATTGATAGAAACATACATTATTATTCAAAAAATTAAAATTACTACAAACATATGTCTTTTCCCATTGATGTAATACTAAATTAGCATATGTGTTAGCTACTGATGTGCCCATGACTATACCAGTAAGCTGCAAATAAAGTTGTTTATCAAAAAGAAAAATGTTATTAGTTAAAACTATATCTAACAGCGAACAAATATTCTCCACATGTCTCGCTGGAAGAGAAGCCTGTATGGTCAAAAACTCCCTAATAGATTCAATGCCATAATCATTCGGTATAACCGTAAAGAGAGATGAAATGTCCAAAGTTACGAAAAGAAAGTCCCCCTTATGCAAGACCGCAGTGTTTAAGCTATTAAACCAATGCCTTAACTTGATAACAAAGTCTGTAGTATCCTTTAAAACATTGTTACATTGTGATAGAAAAGGTTGTAACTGTTTCTGCAAATAAATAGAAATAGGCTCAGTTATCCAGCCATTGCCAGACACTATCGGTCTCATAGGGGGGTTACATAATGATTTATGTATCTTTGGCAGCCCGTATAATTGTGGAATAACCGGGCAAGACACAGTAAAGAAATGGAATAAATTCAAATCAATATCCCCACTACTCTGTAATTCATAAATCATCATGTTTACTGCACTAATACATTTTTTAACATCAATGGGAGTGATACATCTAAATGCATTTCTGTCCTCAAGAAGGGCAGCCATGGATAGTATGTACTTGCCCCGGGTGGGGGCATTACAGGGAAAAGATGGCCCAAGGCACATGGTCCCATGTGGTGACCAAGATACATATCAGTGTCCTTGAGATGAGGGCAGTCCTTCTACCATTGCAAGCCTTTCAGGACATTCTCCCCCTGGGGACTATTGCTATCCATATAGATAACACGTCAGTAGTCTGGTACATCAACAAAGAAGGAGGAACCCATTCATACCTACTGTACTGAGAGGACATGAGGGTCTGGAAATGGGAGATATCTTCAGACCACTTTCTAGTTGCAACACATATACTGGCAGACAGACTCATTAGGTCCATTCTGATTCCTCACGAGTGGTCCCTCAATCAGTCAGTAGCAAACAGAATTTTCAACCATTGGGGCCAGCCTTGCTGTGACCTACTCACATCTCCCCTCAAAAACAAATGCAGTGAGTACTTCACTTTGATTCCCCTCTCAGGGGGAGTCACCAAGGGATGCTATGGTTCATGATTGGCCCCCAGGTCTCTGCTATGCTTATACCCCTCTCCCCTTGATCCCAAATTTCTACAGAAAGCAAGCAGACTGAAAAGGCCTGCCATTCTGATTACCCCTGTGATGATGTGAGGTATTGTCAGCTATGCCAGGAGAAGTAGGGCGGTGGATGTGTAACATATGCCAGCATAGCTAGCTAGAGTTTTGTAAAGAATTATATGTCATTTGTATATCAAACTGATTTGTACAGGTGCTAGTGTTGAAAATGTATTTGTAAAGCTGCTTGTATTAAAAATGTACAAACAGTGGGTCCTTCTGGACAGAAAAGAAATACACCTGTCAGACTGCATTGTAACTGTTGAAATGAATATATTGTAACAGAGGATACTGGAAGAGAAGAGGTTAATCTCAGTCCAGCTAACTTTGAAAAATAGTCTGAAATTAAATTACCTGGTTTAGGCCATAGCGATTGTATCTTACAGTTCTGATTGCAGGAAGAAACAAAATGTCTGTGAAAACCAGGACAGGAATCTGACTGTACTGCCCTTAGGGGTGAACTAATTGCTACCCCGGAAGGGTGGAAGTTTTTGAAATGGTTTTATAGTTTCCAGATGCTATAACACATCTTAGCAAAGCTCTATGTATGTGTATTATGACACATATGTGCTACATTCTGGTTCAGATTCTAGTAAAGGGGGTAGTGTGGGAACCAGAAGTCAAGTGACCCAATGTGTGAGATGTCATTCTGTAAGCCAGCACTGAAATGATGTTTTAATACTAGATGAGACAGAAGTCACAGGACAGTCCGTTTGTGAAACCTGACAAGAAGGAAGACCACTCACCCACTTCATCTTGCCTTGCTCTAGTAAGTGAATTATGGGACAGTAATTCTTTAGACCAGTCAGGAAAATATGGTGAGATTAGTTAAATATTGTTTTTCTGTATCTCTGTGAACTTTTCCATCTGTGTTATTTTTAATATTTCCTGTGATTGAAACTCTGGTGTTTATTCTAAATAGATGTTTAGTAGTTTCATGTTCTTTGAGAGTACTTATATTTATTTGATGACACTGTAGGTTCTCCTGAAAGACTTGCTGCATTGGTCAAACACTGCAATGTGTATTAGTATTAATTTTTGCTCAGTATAATTGGTTACTATTGTAAGAGCCTTAGAGTAGATGGATTTGGAGTGTTCTAGTGGCATTATCTACCTTATAGTGTGGGCAGAGGGGGCATAGCTG
This sequence comes from Protopterus annectens, assembly GCF_019279795.1. Classification (NCBI taxonomy): domain Eukaryota; kingdom Metazoa; phylum Chordata; order Ceratodontiformes; family Protopteridae; genus Protopterus; species Protopterus annectens. The sequence continues at coordinate 259,486,146 of NC_056733.1, forward strand.
ATAAATCTGTGCCAGTCTTTCTCAGGTGTGTGTGTGTGTGTGTGAAAATCAAATTTCAAAGAGTGTGTGTGTTAGCTACTTGGAGCAGGGACACAGAGCACTGGTTTCACCAAAGAGGGTGGTGGAGGACTTGGCTTGGAATACTCAGCTGAGTACTCAGCTCTACAGCTTTGATCAGTGTAGTGTCTTATTTCGGGCCTGGTGTGAGAGAGAGAGAGAGAGAGAGAGAGAGAGAGAGAGAGAGACCCAGCCCCAGTATGGGAGTGTGTTCTCTGTGTGTGCTTAAGGGAAATTGTGCTTGGTGCAGACAGCTGCATCTGGAAATACTGTGTGTATCCATTTTTGTTCCAAGTGAATGTCCCTCACTGGTGTCAGTGGTGAGGATTGAGGCTGCTTGATTACTGGCCCAGAGAAGGAACGTCACACTCCCCTTTTAGCCTCAACAGGTATGGTTCCCCTTCCTATGGTTTCATTTCAAACATCCTCCATGGATACTGAAGCCCACTTAGGACCTCCTATCTTACCCATCAGAATCCCATCATCCCAATCTCCATGTCCTCAAACTGTCCATGCTTGCTTCCCCAGTCCACAACATTATCTTGGCTTCTCAGACAGCTTCCACTAAAAAGGTTTACAAAAGTAAGTGGAAAAGATTCTCTTTATGGGCCTCTAAAGAGAACATTTATGTTTCTTAGTGCATACTTCAGCCATCCTTCTTTTTTTCAGTAATCTTTTCAAAGAAGGAACTAGTTTTTCTACCATTAAGCTTCAGTTAGCTGCAGTTTCTAATTTTCATACAGCTAATGAATCTTTTCTCCTTGTTAACATCTAGGTTATATAAAGCTTTCATGAAAGGGATTTTTCTTCTTAGACCTCCCATAAAAGATCCTTCTCCTCCTAAGGACCTCACACTAGTCCTCCAGGGGTTGACTCGAAAACCTTTTAAACCTGCAAACAATTGTGATATGACATATCTGACATGGAAACCAATTTTTTTGGTAGCTATTACTTCAGTGAAAAGAATTTCAGAGTTACAGGCCTTATCAGCAAAGTCTCCTTACATCCTTTTCCATAAGGATAGAGTATCCTTATGTACTAATCCTTCCTTTAAGCCTAAGGTTGCCACTGAGTCAATATTAACCAGTCCATACAACTTCCAGTGTTCTTTCCAGGTGTTTCCAATAAGGGTGGGTACATGCTACATCTCCTTGATGTCCATAGACAATTATGCTTCTATCTACACAAAACCAAACAGTACAGGAAATCTGATCAGCTTTTTGTGTGCTTTGCTCCTAACCAATTGGGTTAAGCAGTCTCCAAAATGATTCTTGTTAAATGGATTACAGATTGTATTCCGCTGATTTATGCCCAAAAAGGTTTAGAATTGCTTTGTCCCCCTAGACCCCATTCTACTAGATCAATGCCCACTTCATCTGCTTTTTCTTTCAGAGCTTCTATTGATTACATTTGTGGTGCAGCCACTTGGTCAAAGACTCATACTTTTTTCATGCATTACTAACTGAACATTATCTCTAGAAACAGAACTTCCTTTGGTTCGACAGTGCTCCAGCATATCCTTCCATAGGGTCCACCCAAGAGTTATGTAGCTGGGGACTCAGACCCATAAGTGAGGAAGAATGAAAACGGCAACATCAGATTTATAAGTTATGTACGTACCATAACTTGGCATCTGTGTTGTTGATTTTCATTCTTTCTGACCTTCCCTCCCAACCTTCCCCCAGCCTAATACTCCTAGAAGAACTACTAGAGGTTATTGAGAACCTCAGTTTCTTGGTTTGAGCCTCATCTAAATTTATATTGCCTAGTATGTGGTGATGAACCAATGGCTTTAGGGCTGCAAACTCGATATGAGGAGTTGGGAAAGGACTAGGGCATTATGGGTAGAGGGAGGAGCATGAGGCTTGGATCCAAATCTTCTACAATCCATCCAAGTTGGATCTGAGGATCAGGTCCTAGACCCATAAGTGAGGAAGAATGAAAATGGACAACATAGATGCCAAGTTATGGTAAGTACATAACTTATCATTTCTTCTAGTGAGGAAAAATCTGCTTTAAATAACTTGATTTCTTCTATTGCACAGGTTACTACTAATTGTTTACAGTGTGGTTATGACTCAGCTGATATTTCTTCCAGAGCTATGGCCATTGGTACTATTTTGAGGAGGTTGGCATGGCTGCATTCTCAGGACCTCCCTGATGATAACAATGATATTTTAAATTCTCCCTTGTATAGAGCTGTAGTGTTTGGCCCCTCTGCTGCAGATGTGGTCAGAAAAGGGTGATGAAAGGTGCAAGCTGATCCAGGGAATCTCTAAGATTTTTCAGCTTTCCTTTTCTAAATTTTCCAGTGGATTTCCTATCTCATCAAGTTTTGGCAAAAAAACAGAATAAACAGTCTCAACAAAATATAGATAAATGGATGTTTAAGAAGAAATGATTAGGGGTTCCAAAAAGAAGTCTCAAACCTCCCCAAACCAAGGGCAGTCCAAAAAGTCTGAATGACTGTTCAAGAGATCTTGTGACTCCCTCCCATCCTGGCCCCTTTTTTCTTCCAGAAATTCTGAATCTCCATTTTACTCTTTGGCAACAGATTGTCAATGGGAAATGGGTTCTGAAAAATCATTCATCAATGTTACAGATGCCAGTGGCAGGAAATTCCTCCTTTCTAGGAGGTCATTCCTCATCCTCCAGATCAGACTCTTTTGCCTTATCCTTTCGCTGCAATTTGCCCCAGCCTCTCATCAGCTCATGTCAATGTTGCATTGTTTACTCCCTCAGCCAGCAGCTGTTTTCCCCAGTTCCCTCTCCCTTCTGAATATATCTGCTGCTGACATAGGTATCACTTCAGAAAATGCAGTCATGTATCACAGCACCCTACACCTGCCTGTTGCCTTACTACCCTCCTATATGCCTCCCTTGCTATTTCATCTGACAAGCTATCTGTACCTTATGTACTATAATGTGCAGGTACTCAGCTCAGTGTATTATCTTTCTTGCTTGCCCTCCATATCAACATCTGTGGTAACATTTTCACTGCTACTAGACTCTTCATTTCTGCTACTCCTTCTCCTCATCTAATACCCTTTGTGAATGGATTTCTGATCACAAGTCCTCCTCCCCATTCTCTGTAAGGCCTTTTTGCCTTTCCTTTCCCCCAGACTGTCTCTAATGGGCCTGTTCCCCATTCCTGTGCCTAGGCTAACTTTCTAATTTGGTCTGTTCTTATAACTTTCTAATTTGGTCTATTCTAAGGCTTTCCCTTATACCCCTCACCTAATCTGCCCCCATGCTGCTTTGCTCCTTACGATCTTCGGAGCTCTCTTTGCCTGTCTTCCCTCAGTCACTCCTCCTCCTCCTCCTCCTTTATCTTTTCTATACTCTCTCTCTTCTCACACCTTGTCATCAGTTCCATCCATACCACCATTGTAGTGGTCTCTGATCTGCATTCCTTCAGTTCTGCTGTCACCCAGCCTATGTGTACCTGCCCCTTCTCCATCTCCATCTGTTGCACACACTTCCCTAGTCACTGCTCTTCTACTGTCCTTTCTACTGCTCTTTCCTCACCCCTCCTGCTCTCTCCTTTCCTTCTTGCTAACCTCATTACTTTTCTCCTCTAATTTTCTTCTGTTCCCCTGTGACTTTCAAATCTGCACCTACCAATCCCTTGGACCTACTGGGCACTTCCACCTCCCCTTCCTCATCCTACCTGCAGTTATTTCCTTGCATCTGGCTAAATGATGCCTTCAGCTCCCATATCACTACTTAGAGTTCCCTAACCTTCTCCTCCAAGGTCCCTGTTCTCCTACAGGCTGTACCCCTTACCCCAGATATTCCTCTGCCATACAACCATCATCTGAAGGACTTTACCCATACCTTACGTTCTTCTCTTTATCAGTATCTAAAGGCCAAATCATTTTTCTGTAGATGTTTTCATAAATTGCTTAATCCCTGGGCTGTTTAAGTGTGCTAGTTTACTGAATTTTGTGTTGTTTGACTCTGTGGCACCCTAGCTCATCATAAATTGTTCCCTAAGTTAGTATAAGCTTCCTTTCTATTTACAAATGTGTTCTAGGTAGAATAACCGTCCATTTTAATGATTGCTACCCATCACTATGCTGTTATTTGCCACCACTTGCTATTCCAGATGCTTTGCTCAGCTATACTTCACCTCTTTTCTCTTCTCCTGCAGCACAGTTGAATGCAGTCAGAAAGCACCTAACCAGACAGCTGTCCACCTGCTTTTCTAATATTGGTAACCTATAAAAAAATCAGATAGGCTGTCTCCCATTCAGACGCACTTACCAGTTAGCTTCCTGAAGTGATCAGGGAATACCCATATCCAGATAAATCCAAAGAAGAACGTAGTCCAAACCAAAAAATGGAATTTATTGAACACAAAAGCACACTGCCCAATACCCATATCCAGCAGTGACTTCAGAGGTGTGGTTTTCCTCTCCTTTATGATAGCCATTCTACCAGCCACTTCCATCTCTTTGCATCTGCTCACCTCTAACCACTGCTCCAACCTGATTTGTCCCATTACTCCTGTCATGTGTCATGTCTTTCTACAGCACATGGGAATACTGTCAGAAAACTCTATAGAGCTCAATAAATTCTGAATCATAAAACTTATAATCATTCACATTTTCATTTACATTCCAAACTATTGTATTACAAAGCTAAGAGTCCCAAACAATTTTATTAGTGAAGAATGTAACACTCAGGACCAGGAGAAGGAACCCCTAGAATACATTAGAAATTGCATAGTACTAGAAAGCACGACTAATAAAGAGCAAGAAATGAAGGGAACAGTGTGTACAGATGGTGCTGGGTTTGAGACACCAGATTTGATGTTGCCCATTCTGTTTGTTCTTAAGTGGATGGGTTTTCAGACCCAAGTCTGATTCATCTTTGGCCACTCTCAAGCTTCAGATCCAGTGCTCAAATTCCTCCCCTTACCTATAACCCCCATTATAACAAACAAGTTACCCCAGATCATGTTGTCATGTTTGCCTCCAAACGCTACAGAAGTGGTCCTTGGTGCTCAGACAGTTTTATAGGGAGATACATCAAATGTTTATAATTTTGTCTCTTTTCTTCACAAGGAATTCTTTCTTCGTCCTCTCTCTTCATATATATATATATATATATATATATATATATATATATATATATAATATATATATATCTTTCTCCTTAGTTTGCAGTCCCATTCTATCTTCTCATAAATCCTCCCACCCTCTAGAAAGTGCTGCCTGGAACGTGCTCTATACTGAATGTTTACACTGCTGAAAGGCCATAATTAAGTAAATATAGTGAAGGTCTTTACCTGTACAAGTATTATATTCTAGTTAAGCCTATCTCCCACATGTTGCACACTACTGGGTCCTCCTCCCCTCCCCCTTTTCTTAGCACCAATTGACAGTCTTTATTTCTTCTCATTTAGAACCTTGCCAAATTCAGTCTCAGAACCTCATACCTCCTTTATGCAGTGCCTTCTATTTTGTTCTTAATCTAGTGCAAAGCATCTCTTTAGCTAAATCCCCAGTTATTAACCTCCCTGGCTTCCTAAAACCACTTTTATCTTCTAGCATACTTTAAACTAATTTCTACAATGTAGACTATCATAGTGACCTTGACTCACTTATCTCAACTGATTGTCACTGCATCAGACCACTTTGTGGTTCAAACCATTCCATTCACCCTTGCTCAGCTCTGGCTCACTCCGCTCCCCTACCCTACATACATTCCCAAACACCCCCACTCTCCTTCAATTTATAACTAGCCTAACCACACAGCCTGATTAGCTTGCCTCTCACCAACAGTCACTCACCATAATCCACACCCACATCCTGCCTATCTTTCTTCCCCTTCCCACATTATAACCACACCCACATCCTGCCTATCTTTCTACCCCTTCCCACATTATAGCCATTATCGAATCACCACTCTCACTGGCACACTAATACCCCTCCGTTACACATAACCACATCTCTCCATCCTCTCCAATACACAACTACCACTATTCCTAGCTCTACATCACATCACCATGCTACTTACAAATTCAGTTATAACAATTATTTTATTTTTATTTATTTTACATTTGTTGACCGGGCTAGTCTGACTGGATACATGTCCATTTTCAGCATTGGCCCGAAGAGAAAAGCTCCACTATATATTAGTAAATAATAAAAACAAAAAATAGCACAATAAGATACAAATTATAAGCATGAAGAGAACTATTCCCATGTAGCATAGTAACAGTGCAAAAGTAATTTAGCAAAACTATAACATAGAGTGAGGATTTCTATTCCAAATTCTTTGCAAGAGTAGGAATAGTACAATTAAAAAAGAAATAAAGTAGTAACTCACACAAGTCTCTATTCGACTATTTACAGTATTAACAATTTTGATAAATGTTTTGTGCCAGGGCACTAGTTTTAAGAAGCAGATTTCATCAGCTGGGAACAACATGTAGATTTAGATACAAGGTGAGATGACAGGTTGCAGTAATATAACAAGTATAAAGGTTGCAGTAATATGACAAGAATAAAGAGAAGTTGAATTTATAGTAAAAAGTAATATCCATGTGGATGGTAGGTGAGTTACAGAGGAGGGGTAATACTAGTGATAGGGACAAGTAGAAGAGTAATGGAGAGAGCTGAAAAGAGAGTTGGATGCTGAGGTCAGTCAGGATTCGAGCAAGGGCATAGCCAGTGAGTTTTAAAATAGTTCCTTAGTTGTTTTTTGAAAAGTTGTGATGAGCCTAGAGTGGTCAGTTCTATGGGAAGTTTATTCCAGTATGAGCCAATGGCATTTGTAAACAAGGAGACCCCAGCTTTATTGTGTGTTTTGAGGGTGGCCACTAGTAACTTGTTAGCTGAGTGAAGGGAAGTAAGATTCCTGTAAGGGACAACAAGGTTATTTAGTATGGGTGTATTAGAAGGGTAATGGAGAATTTTATAGGTGATAACTAATTGATGTAGGAGAATAAGATTTTGAAGTTCAAGCCAGTCAAGCTTTTTGAGATTAACACAATGATGGGTGAGAAATTGGGAACCTGTGGCAAACCTGGCAATGCTGTGGTAGGCTGTGACAAGTTTCTGAAGGTTAGATTTTGAAAGGTTTATAAAAGATGGGGAGGCATATAATAATGTAGAGATAAGATGTCCCATGGGACTGTCGTTCTTGCTTTTGGTTGAAACCACAGTTTGCCTCGTCATAGACCTGCCCCTCGATGTATTCCGCTCTTGAACCTTCTCCGGATGATCTAGCTGAAAACGCTTCTGTGAGAGGTTTAAAGTTAACTGATGACTTTTCTTACTACTAGTTGCTTTTCCATTGTCGTTTCCATTTCATGCCTCTTCTCCATTGACATGCGCATCAGCATCTACTTCAGCCGCCTTTGACGTAATCAAAGTGGGTGTGGTTTTAGACAAATCATCTGATATGTTAATAGATACTGGTTCCTGAGAAAATGAATGAACAGTTCTCAACTCAGGAAAATCATCTAAGGTATTCATAGAGGCTTTCTGGGCATAAGTTTTTCTATTATTAGTAGAGGAGTCACTCTTCGGCCAAGAGAATATATGACCTTTCTGGAAATCAGCCATGTCTCTCATAAGTTTACGCTTCTTAGCTGCTTCAAGCCGATCATCCAGTGTCTGTAGCCTATCTAACATTTGCTGATAAACATTAAGCATTTTAGAAAAACAAGGCATCACCATCACATCACTCTCCATATTAATAATTTAATCTTTTAGATCTTTCTCATTTTTAGAAAAGTAATCATTCATTAAAATCATATAGTCCAGACTTAATTTGAGATTGAGTTGTTGCCAGCGTTTAAGCAAATCTGGATATGCATTTCCGTACGATGGCATTTTCAAAATTCTCAAACCTCGTGGTACAATGCCTCTATCTAAACACGCCAAAAAACTGAAATGTTGCCATTGTAGGCACTTAAAAGCACCCACCTTTCTCTCAAGTAATTCCAACTTCTTATTAAAAACCACAAAACTTTCTGTTGTCATCGAACAAGCGTTGTCGGTGTCCATTGAGTGTATGGAAACCAAATTTAATAACGGATTTGTCTCCTTAGCTAAAAGAGACCTAAGTGAACTTGTAGTTTCCATAAATATAAGTAGACTGGCTGCAAAAACTCTCAAACTATTCCCAATGAGGCAGCAAAACACACAAACTAAAGAATTTAAACTGCTGCAAAATAATGAAAGTCAATAAAAAACACCAAATGTCGAGAAAAACCTTTATCAGATAGCAAAGCTTTCGGGTTACTACCCTTCTTCAATACTAATACAACCATTGAATAAAACAATCAAATTTAAATAGGAGTCAAACAGTCACATGACTCGCAGCCAAATAAATCATGTGACTAGCATATAAAATTACAAAAATTACAAAAATATACTTATAAAGAAATAAAAACATTCAAAGCATAAAAAACACTACTAATTCATATATACACATAAACCTGTGTAACATACATAAAGAATATATGAAAAATACATATAAAAATAATATAAAAAATATGTATATATATATATATATATATATATATATATATATATATATATATATATATATATAGAAAACAACACAGTCTAGTCCTTTGTAATTTAACAAGGACAGGTTTCAAGGTAACTGCAGAATTCATACCTGGAGAGCGGTCAGCTGCTAATCTTAATATCCATTCGTACTCTTTAATCTCTAAGAGATGTTAGTATCTCCACCCCTAATGGATACATACAGCATATCTATTACCCTAAATCTAAATCTGTGACTAGGACCATAGGTATTTATATGTTTACATAAAGTGTTCTTTTCATTGTTCCTTCTAATCTCAGATTTATGTTCGATAATATGTTCGTTTAACTTTCTTGTTGTTTTACCCACATAAAAAGAGGGACAGGCAGTACAAGTCACTAAATAAACCACATTGACACTAACACAAGTAGCTATCAGGTTAAATTTATAAACTCTTCCAGTTACTGGATGAGTAAAAGAGTCACTACTATTACCTAAGATATCAGTACAACATGTACAACTCATACAACTAAAAGTACCATGTCTAAGGGAAGTATGGAGATTACGACCACCCCTAAAATCCTTGTAACATAATTTACTTTTTAATGTTCTCATATTTCTATATGAAAAATATGGTCTATGATCTAAAACACCCCTAACTTCTGCTGATGCCATCAAAACAACCCAATTTTTTTCAATAATACGTTTAACTGACTGTGTCTTAACATTATAAGTAGTTACTTACCTAATCTTATTGTCATTTACTCTACCCCTAATTGACTCTGATACAGATTCATCTAATAATGAAAAAATTGGTCTAAATCTTGTCTGCCTATCCTTCATGATGTTAGCTTTCAAGCCTAACAATAACTTAGAGTCATAACCACTACTTAAGAAATCACTCATCATTTCATCAAGCTGTGTGAGGAAAAGTGAATCATCGGTATTTAACCTACTGGCCCTACTAAATTGTGCTGTTACTATTCCTTTAAAGACATGTGGAGCATGCATACTACTACTATGTGTGTATCTCCCAGCATAGACTTCTTTTTTATAGATGCTAGTATGTAACAAACCTTCATTCAGTTCAACCCTCAGGTCTAAGAAAGTTGCACAACTATCTGAAAACTCCATCTTAAACTTCAAATAAGTTGTTGTAGTATTCAAATACTCTATGTAATCAAGCAATTCAGTAGAAGGCCCTTTCCAAATTAAGAAACAATCATCTACAAAACATTGATAGAAACATACATTATTATTCAAAAAATTAAAATTACTACAAACATATGTCTTTTCCCATTGATGTAATACTAAATTAGCATATGTGTTAGCTACTGATGTGCCCATGGCTATACCAGTAAGCTGCAAATAAAGTTGTTTATCAAAAAGAAAAATGTTATTAGTTAAAACTATATCTAACAGCGAACAAATATTCTCCACATGTCTCGCTGGAAGAGAAGCCTGTATGGTCAAAAACTCCCTAATAGATTCAATGCCATAATCATTCGGTATAACCGTAAAGAGAGATGAAATGTCCAAAGTTACGAAAACAAAGTGTCTAGCATAAGTTGATGGTTGACCATATCAAAGGCTTTAGAGAGGTCAAGAAATAAAGCAGAAGAGTATAGGTTGTTATTGCGATTTTTGTTGATAGTGTCTATGAAGGAGAGAAGAGCAGTGGAAGTGCTATGGAAAGGTCTAAAACCATGTTGGGAGTCTGAAAGTAGGCTATTATGTAAAAGATGACGTAAAAGTTGTCGGTGTATACAACGCTCCATAATTTTAGATAGTGGTGATAATAAGGCTATAGGACGGAAATTAGAAAGTTCATTAGTGTTTCCTCCTTTATGCAGAGGAATGATATGGGAGACTTTCCAGAGGGAAGGGATAGTAGATTTGGTTATTGTTCTGTTAATTAAGATGGAGACTGGGTATGCTAGTTCTGCTGCTGCTAGCTGCAGATATTCAGCTGGTAGTTGGTCGGCTGAAGGAGTGCATGGTTTAAGTTTTGAGAGTAACTTGTGTATATAGGTTGTGGAGATTGTACTAAATGTTAGAGTGGGGGTGTTATTTTGAGGAGAGGTGTTTTTAAGGGAAGTGTGGGGAGTCATGTTCTTTGCTAGAGAGGTGACTGTTTCAGTGAAGAAGTTGTTGAATGTATTGGCTATTAAGTTGATCCCCCTACTCTGTCTTCTCTTCCAAGCTCACAATGCCACTTTCTGTTACACACCACATCATAAACTACCCCTCCCCAACACTTACATTTAATCAAAACCACTATCATTCCACCTTAAATATTCACATCTCACCCCAACTTTTCAATAACTAACTCACTATTCTTCACGTTTAAATATAGCCATACCCATACCCTCTGTTCTCTCTACACAAATACTTCAGACAGGCATCCAAACTGAGATTCTTTCTGCTTCACTTCCTCACTCAAGTTAAACTTCAAGCAGACATCCATCCTAACCCAGGGCCCATACATGCCTCTCCTCCCTACTTCCAGTCTCCCCTTCTTCCACACCAAACTCAAAAAATCAACCCCCCAGTAATTCCCCTTCCTGCCACCTACCTCTCAAAAGCAGGAACTCTGACTTATTCATAACTAATTTAAACTTCAGAAGCATTATAAATAGAGTACACAAATCCCATGCTTCCCTTGCCCTCTACTCACCAGACATAGTTGTCATAACTGAGACCTGGCTAAAACCCCGTATAAAAAAATGAAGACATTCTAACCAAAGGCTATAGCATTTTTAGATGTGATAGATTAAACAAACAGGGTGGAGGCATTGCTATCATGTTTAAAGACTCCCTTAAATGAATGTAACTAAGCACCACTACCCTTGACCTCCTCAACTCTGAAATATTAACCACTTGTCTAGAAATCAATTGTCACAAAACAGTAATAACAATTGCTAAATAATTACCCCCCAGAAACAACCTACCCATCATAGAAAACCTTCTATGTTGGGCATCAACTAACGTCAACCAAGAAACAACAGTACTAGGAGACTTTAACCTAGAGTGGCTTACCTGCTCCTCTGATAGTCCCTCCAACTTTATCAACCTATACAAATTCTCTCAAACCATTAACCCTCTCACTCACATTGATAAACATTCCAATAAACAATCAATATTAGACTGGATACTAGAAATTAACCCAACCTAGGTTACCAAGCTGGCTGTCTTCCAGACACACTTAGTGACCATTCTCCAACCTTTCTTCTCAGGAAAAGGTTGCGCACCCCTAACAACATCATATTCAAAAACATCCGCAGTAAAAAACCTCTGCACCAAATATTTAATTCACTAATACAGCAATATCACTGATCATCATTATGATTCCTCCAGTTAGACCTTGCTGCACAATACTTTAACAAGGCATTCCTTGAGGTATCAAATAAACTATCTCTCATAAGGAAGCTTTGCACCAAAACCAAACAACTACCTTGGCTAACAAAGGAGACTAGACTGCTACTTAAACAAATATATAGAGCCTGGTCACTTTAGCCAAAATTCCAAAAACAAAGATAACCTCACCTCATATCAACAGCTCAGAAATCAAGCCAAGAAACTAAGCAGCCATGACAAAAAAATCATATTTCCAATCATGCCAGTATAGACACCAGACAACCCCACAAAATGTTGGCAATATATAAATTACCTCATAAATCCAGGAAAACCTTCTACCCCTACACCATCTACCAATAATACCTCTGACTGTATAGCATCACAATTCAATACCCACTTTATAAACTCTACAACCTTCCTCATAAAAAAATAATTCAAACTTACCACTGACAGTACCCGCGTCTACTGTATCTAATCCTAACTCATTCTCTATCAAGACAATTCAAACTAGTTACATAAAAAAACTCCTAAGCAAACTAAAAATCTGTACTCTTGCAGCTGATCAACTCCCCAATTAAATTTCGAAAACTAACTGCTCCTTCCATCTCCTATCCTATATCTATACTAATCATCCACTCCATTTCTGAACAATAAATACCTCTACTTAGGAAAATATCAATTATCATCCCCCTAAACAAAGGTGGCCCCCCCCCCACAGACTTCTCAAACTATCATCCAATTGCCATTCTCTCCCCATAGCTAAAATCTTAGAAAAAATGGATTCATCAAATGCTTGACCATTTCCTTAAGAACAACCTATTATCCAATATACAGCACGGCTTCTGACCTAGGCATAGTACTAATACCACACTTATAAGCTTCATTAACACTGTAAACCTCATCAATTTTCCTCAATATGTTCAAAGCTTTCAACACAGTATCCTACCAAATACTTCTCAAAAAGCTACCGTATTTCCCCGAAAATAAGATCGGGTCTTATACTTTTTCCACCACTGAAATACGCATTACAACAATCTACATTTATTCAGGTACAAAAATAGACATTTATTCATGTATACAAATCAACATTTATTCATGTACACAAATCGACATTTATTCATGTACACAAATTGACATTTATTTGGTACTTTTCCATTATTGGGCAACAGTTCTAGGTAATGCATTAACAGTTGTGTGAGAATTCTACATAAACAGTGCAACAAACATTTCAACTTCAGAATATCTATACCTTGGCTTTCACAGTGCAGTATTTCATGCTTAACAGAAAGTACAGAAAAATCTCAATACATGTGTATTGGAGGAGGTGAATAAAACAGGTGAATAGCTGCCACTTTTTGAGTTGTGATGCTTTCTTTATTCCTTACCCAAACCATAAGAGAAGAATGATGGAAAGTCATAAAAATGAAGTCTGGGAACTAGTGGCCTTACTTTGTAATTACCCCTTGATAATGAAACGTTACCTTAATACAATAAAGTCAAAAAACTGACAAGAGCTTGCTGGCACCTGAAAGCAGAAGCAATCCATTCTGTTGCCCCGATAATGGAAACGTTATTCAAATACAGTCATGTCATCTTCTATTGGAACATTGTCATAAGTCTCCAACCCCCAAATTCTGGCCTGAATTTCTTGCAACTCCATTTCCTGTGGAACCATTGGCCCCAATCTGTCATGCCCAGCATTACAGCTGTCCTTAAATGAGCACTGCTTGTCCATATAGCCTGCTCGTAGTGCATTGGCAACACAGCTGTCAGTGATTTTATCCCATGAATTCTTCACCCAAGTCACGACTTCTTGCAGGCTAGACTTCACAAAGTTTCCACGCTAATTTCTCTCCATTCTATTTTCAGTGTAGTCATTGAGTTCCATGCGCAATTGGTCCTTGAATGGCTTGTTTATTGCAATATCAAGAGTCTGGAGATAGGCAGTCATTCCTGCGGGAATCATTATTTGATCTGTTCTTCTCTGTGTAAGGAAGTTCTTTATGTCTCTAGCGCAGTGAGTGCTGGCTGAATCTCAGACTAGCAGATCTCTTTCACCATCTTGCAAAACAAGTGGCAGCATTACATTGACCCACTTCCTTATAACTGCTTGTGTGCACCAGGCTTTTTCAGTTTCAAGAATGTAAATGCCTGAAACACGTTCAATCTTATCTTTCTTGCCCTTACTAATGATTAGAGGTGGGGTTTTCTTTCCATCTAGATGAATTGCCAAAATACAGGTAACACATGCACTTTCGTAACCAGTGGAGGGAATGTAGATTGACGAGGCACCCCTCTAATCAATTGTTGTTTGAGATCCTTGGCCCATAAATACTGCAGTTTCATCCATAGCAATCATGTTGGAGAGTTGGTATTTAGAAAAGTCAATGCCATCAACAAAGGACTTAAATGCAAGTGCACGTTTAATAACTTCAGTATCTTCC